>NC_042494.1:21631494-21651228 GCF_005508785.2 Acyrthosiphon pisum | reverse complement strand
ACATATTTCGGTAGGAAATAAAAGATTTATAATTATCAGTGATAATATCTTAATAATTATTTTTGCTATAGACGCATACCTATGTCAATTGTGAACACTAGTTCACAGATATTTACAAGCAAATGCCCAAATCAATTTTTATTAAAATTAAGAATTGATCTAAGTTATTGTCAAAGATAAACCTAATGAATTCTACATTTTTTAATATAAAAATATTTTTCATCCTATTTATGGTTTTGACTAGTAGTGATCAACCTTTTTGACTCGCGATAAACTGTTTTTGTAACAATATTTTCACGACTCGTGTCACCTTTTTAAGCCATGAAAGAAAAAAAACTTTATCTTTGCGTAATATCCCGTGCATAAGTGTGCATATTGTTCAATTTATTCATAACTTATTCGAATTCATAATTTATAACTTATTTTTTTTGCAGATATATTATAATACAATAGTTTATTGTAGGTACATAATATCTGCGAACTACTAAACTAGGCATAAATACAAACAAACAATAATAAAAAAATTAGCAAGGTATTAGGAATTCAACTGGTGTCGCTACCAAATCATGGGTCGCGTAATCTATAAAAATGAGTCGTGACAAGTCTTTTTTGTTTTAAAAAAAATAAGTTTATTATAAAATTATAAATTATGGATTCGAATACTAATAAGGCTTTTTTCCGGTAAAATCTAGTTGTGACCAACAGCCACCTACATCATTTGGGCATTTGAATATTTTTCAATAGGCGATACCATATTAATTTCAACAAATATAATTGTATTATACTATTACATATTATAGTCCTGACCATAGAAAGAAAGGTAGCTTAGGTGGGTTTCAGCCCCCCCCCTCCCCCCCAGAATTCCTAAAAGCCTCTATACATTTTATTTACAATTTACTTATTAAAAAAAATGCTAGGGATGTAGACCCCTAACTGCCTAGTACTGAATATGGCCCTGGTAGTATTATAACGTTGATTTTAAAATCAAAAAATGTCATATAGAAATTCACATAATATAGTACATAATATAGGCCATATTATACTACCTACTAATGCATTTAATAATATAATTACAACAAAAATATTCTTATACGGATATTTAATTTATTAATTTACTTTAATTGAATACTACTACGTAAAATTGTATAATATTTATATAAATGCCCGCTGGTCTAATATTCAAATGTTTTAGTTGCTATGTACGATTTTTCCCAAATGGTGTTGGATCACAACTAGGTAAGCCCGTGTAAAAGTCAAAATATGACGTTTTACTTAAATACCGTGGACAGTTTGAGTTTTTCCCTGAAATTTCTGAGGTTTGCCCGTAACATACACATATTATTTACATTATCTATATAAACCTAAACTATGTAATTTATACATCAGGAACAACTCAGGAACCAACTGTAAAGGATGAAGATCTGGCGCCGATAGTACAAAATTTGCAAGACGTTCATCCAAAAGAGCTTTCCAGCATTTCAGACAAAAGAGCTTCAACTTCCAAGCCGACTACAAAATTAATACCCATTCCACTTGAATCAGTGTTGATACCAACTTACGTGTTCAGACCCAAGGAAAAACAGAGTAAAACTAAGCATGAAGAGAACGAGTTCTGTAGCTCAGTATAAATATTATATTATAATATAATATAAAATCTTGTTAGTCCTCCAATAGAAGCAAATTATATTATATTATTATAATATTTTATTGTAAAAGTTTATTGTATCCCTGCAGTACTCAATTTTTAGAAAGCCACACATAAAATTAAATTAAATCATCACTTATTTATTCACAATATAATATTAATATTATCATTATTATTATATACCTACCTATACTTTCGATTGACAATTAAATAGTTTGTGCTTGTGAGTAATACGCTGTATTTACTTATTTAATTCGACCTCTTCTCCAATCTTCATTCTATATACCGCCACATAGCTTTATGCAGGCCCGTGCGCAGGATGTCATAAATTGGGGGAGGCCCCTCCCCTCGGGTTTGAAAAAAAATATATAAAATAGATACCTACATTAATAATTAGCAAATAATATATATTATACACAATCATAGTGGTGCTCTAATATGTTATGCATTATTATTTATCACAAATAAGATAGGTAATAAAATATTTAATATAATCGATCAAAAATGAAAAACACGATTTATATTTTTTCGTCAATGAGCAGGAGGGGAGGGGTCGACCCCCCCCCAACCCCCTCACCACTTGCGTACGGCCTGGTGCTATGTGATTTGCTTGCAGAATTTTCATTGCAGTTCATTCGTGTTCCACTCAGGTTAAGCTGAACGGTGTGGGTTTATTAAGTATTGAAAAACTTTTTCAAACGATTGGTTGCGAAAAAAATTTTTGTCAAGAATTATTTATATATACAGGTACCTATGCGAAATATTCGACTTCACGATTAATAGTTCCGTCGTAAACTAATAAGTTTAGGTCTTGTTATGACTCGTTTGGTTATCATTAATAGTATTAATATACTGTCACAATAATACCTACGGACATACGGTCAACATTTAGGTAGTTACATCTGATACAAGAAGTGATGATCATAATATAGGTCCCACCGGAGAAATGGGTGCTTCAAATAGTCACATTAAGGAGAGTCCACATCCTACCCACAGAGTTTGAAGCGTATATTTAAGTACGAAGTTTTAAGAAACTCAAGGAGACTCCAAAGCCAATAATGAAAAGTTAAGTGCTGCTAAATTATTTATAGTTGATTAACAAGATACCTGTTGGACGTATTTATCATGGACCTATAACAAATGGCAATTGAAAAAAAAAAAATTAATTTAAATCATTTGAGAATAATTTTTAACAAAATCTTTATCTAGTACATAATTTTTAAATAAATTAAATTTTTATAAATATAATCAACATATTAAGTAGGTAGTAGAAATAACAAAATTTTTCTGAATAAAAATAAAATTAATTTAACATCAATTATGACAACTTTTAGTGACAAATAATTATAACAATTATATAGGTATTGTTAATTGACAAATATATTATTTCAAATAAAACGATTGAGTCTCATTCAATTTTTATTAAATGTAGTGTCATATACAAAAAATGTAGGTAAACGCTCTACAATTGGTGTCGAGTAGTACCAACCTAATAAACCTATAATACCTATTATATATACTTATATCTATTACTAAGTATATTTTATGATAATATATTTAATGCAATAAAGGTTATTTATTTTACTATTAGTATAGGTACCTTAAACAGTTGGTTGAATTATTTTTTACCGAAAACATTGCATTTGAAACGTCATTATGTGTATAACAGTATAATATTATAGGTACTTATAAAGTTTCAAGTACCTACTCACGAATAATATTTTTAAATTGCAACAAAATTACTAAAACCGTTATTCTTTGTTTAATATCTAGTTCCGTCCAAATTTAAATCTTAATAGCTAGGTATAAAAATAAAACTATGTCTACATAATATACATTTTTAGATTTTTAGTTTACAGTGTAAATATCACTTATGAGAAACTCTGTTTTAAATCTTCGATCTTTAGCTATAAAAATTTAACATTTTGTACATTTTTCACTACAAAATAATTGACTAATGTTTAAAGAAATATTTTGGATGAATGACGTAAATATTTGAATTTTAAAAGCTTATAAAAAAAATCATGCCTATGCATCTTTATATATTTTATAAAAATATAATTTTAATATATTTTTCCCAAAGTAAAATATTTTATCAAATGATTCAATGATTTTTTGATTATAATAAAATTGTTTTTAATGATGTGAATAAGATAAATTATAAATTAACTAATGGCCTTTTCTGCCGAGTTGTATTTGAGATCAATAAACAAAAAAAATTATATAAATTCTATAAAAAAAAACTCTTGTAAACTGGCTGTTACATGAACTTTAACTGTATAAAATAAAATAAAATACCTATGAGTATCT
The DNA here is from genome assembly GCF_005508785.2 of Acyrthosiphon pisum. Lineage (NCBI taxonomy): Eukaryota > Metazoa > Arthropoda > Insecta > Hemiptera > Aphididae > Acyrthosiphon > Acyrthosiphon pisum. The sequence continues at coordinate 21,647,273 of NC_042494.1, read as the reverse complement.
TAAATATTGTAAATTATTATGTATAGATTCAAGATTGTATTATTATATAATAAAAATTAATTTACCTCGTCACCACCTCTGTTTAATGGGGTAGATTAAATAATAATGCATTGTAAATAATTTTTTATAAATAATAATAAAATAATTATTATGTCTAGGCAGGTAAATGATATAACGTTTTCACATTCGAAATTCTGTACTTTTTAAGTATTTTTAAATAATACATTTTACTGAATTGTCTTTAGACTTCATTAAGTTGATTATTAAAACTAATGCGTTTATCATTGAACATGATTTTTAAATTATATTTGCAAGGCTGGGCAAGTTAATGATTTTTTTTAACTCAGTTAAGTTAAGTTGATATGCACCAATAACAAAAAGTTAAAAGTTAAAAGTTAATTTAACTATAGGTTAACTCAGTTAAGTTAAAAGTTAATACACACTTATTGTTAACTTTTTATTAAGTTAAAAAAAAGTTAATTTGTTTATACAACGCTAACATACTTAATTTTTTTCCTACCCAAAACTAAATTATAGACTATAGTGCTTATATTTTATACAGTGTTTCCATATTAGTTAAATTCGAATTATATACATTTTTTACTTTAAACAATTCACGGTAAATATTTTTTGACATGAAAACGAAATATACTGAAGTAGTGAAATATGATAAAATTAAAAACAAAATAAATTAACTTAACTTACTTAACAGTTAAGTTAATGAAAAGTCAAAATTAACTAGTTAAGTTAAAAAGTTAATATAAAATTAACTTACTAACTTAACTTTAACTTTTTAACTCGTTAATGCCCAGCCTTGTATATTTGGTATAATAACTGTATCAGGTAGCTAGAATTCTATCTGTACTAAATATTTATCAATGTAACTGCTCATGTTATACATATCAATCATTGTGTTTATTATTAATGGTAACCAAGGTGAAGCTGCTCTACTACTTTCATTACTTTGATGGGATGACGATACAAACTAATGCCCAAAATCATTTTTAATACAATTTTTAGTGAATCTAAATTGTTGTTAAAGATATACATACCTAATGAATCTTACATTTTTCATCCTTTCTATGGTTTTGACTATTAGTAGTGTTTAACCTTTTTGACTCACTATCCACTGTTTTTTTAATAATATTTTCACGGTTCATGTCAACTTTGTAAGCTATGAAAGGAAGAAAACTTGCGCTACTAGCTTTGGGTAGTTTTCCTTACATAAGTGTGCCCAAAACGTTTCCCAAAAAGTTTCGATAAACATTTGTTTAAGTTTGGGATCACAAGTAAGCTCAATTTATTGATTTTCTATGTCAGTACACATTTTAACTGTCGTTATATACACTGTAAAATATGGTTCTTCAATTCATTCATAACTTATTCAAACTCATAGTGTATAATTGTATAAACTTATTTTTTTTTCAACAAAAAATACCTGTCACGACCCATGTTTATAGATTACGCGATTCAAGATTGGGTAGCGACCCACTGCGCCGGTTGAATACCACTGGTTCAGAATTCCTAATACCTTGTTAATTTTTTTTATCATAGTTGTTTATATTATATCATATTTGTTCTTTGCATAATTTAGTATATTATGTACATACAATGAACTATTGTGTTATCAAATATCTGTGGACTAGTGTCTAGTGTTAACAATTGACAAAGGTATGTGTTTGAAGAACAAATTATAATTATTGAGATATTATCATGGCTAATTATAATTTTTGTTATTTCCTGCCAAAATAATATGTAATTATTATTTCTATCAATATAAATTTTGAAAATTAAGGCGAATATAAAATATAAATCCATATTAATTTACATGTTACATACATATGATTAAATATATTATATTTGTAAATTTGGAATAGAATTAAGTTAAAATTCTGTAACAAAGGTGAAATATAGTATTGAAAAATTAAAATTAGTCAAGGATGGTGTGAGAGGCAACGCCCCCCCCCCCCACGAGTCTGCGTTAAATAATTTTTCACTTGGAACACAGTTTATAAATTGTTGGATTGAGCTCCTCTACTTAATAATTCCCAATTCGAGCACTGCTTATACTTTTAATCATCGATTAGATATGTAGTTGATAGGTAGCTCTAAAATTGATAATTAAAGATATGTATTTCTTTGCTTAAGAAGGGTAACTGATATAATACTGCTTAGAGTTATCAGTTTTTTTGTATTTTTACAATTCTATTTAATATTTCCAGCAATGGATATTTTGTAGACTTGAAAGATTTATTTATATATTATAGGTAGGTAATTTTCACACCTAAATTGCACTAAAATTATAAATTAATCCTCCATGTATCATTGAAAACATAGGTAGGTGTAGGTGTATGTGCATCAAACTATGATTATTGTAAGATATTAATTAATGTTATCACTTATCATAAAAGGTAGGTATAATTAGTAACAATTTTTTTTCAATAATTGAGAAGTTAGTTATACCTATTAATAAGTGTTTGACAAGTTTCAACGCATGCTAAAACGCAAACAGGAAATACTACCTACTAAATGCATAAAATGTTTATAAAAATCTATCTTTAATTTATCTTGTAAGACAATCGCACCAGTGTAGGTAGGTACATGACAAAATGTCTTAATTATATTACTTTAAAATATTCAATGTAATCAATAGACCTAGCAACAGAGCAAATTAAGAACATGTAAGGTCTTCATTTTATTAATTCATTGTTTATTTTATTTGTTGTTTTATTTTTGGTCAGCTAGTAGTATAATGTTCTTTTTTCCTCTTACCCAAAATTCAATCAATCTTTTTGTTACTCCAAGACAAACAATATATGCATATATTCAAGCATCCTATTGCAGTTATATTAATTGGTTATTTCAGTAATGGTCAAATTCTTTATGGCTTTATGATAGTCATCATCAAATGGTTTGTGAATAGATTCATCAGTTCTCAAACTTGAATATGAACCAAGAAAATGTATTTGATTCTGTAAAAACCAAACCATAATGTTATACAATGAATCTAAATTGATTGCAAGAAAATTAAATATAAAGAATACAACTTTATAAAATAAAGAAAAATAACAAAAAAAAAACCCTAAACATTTAGTTGAATTGCCTAAATTTAGAAAATACAATGTTAAATTCTGAAACTCATTATAAAGTTAATCCCTATTATGGATAAAATAAATATTTAACTCAATAATACATATTCTGTTAATGAAAATGTATTAACAAAAATTAATTCATTTGACCCACAAATTTATAAATGTTATAATTAGGGCAGTGAAGTTATTGCATTAAGAAACTCACTAAATTGATTGCATTATTGCATTAAAATATATTAAAAATTGCATCGAAAAAATTTAATTATAATCAATAAAATCAAACAAATTCATAAATAATAATAATAAAAATTAAATATTGCTTACATTATTACATTGCACAACAAAAATTTTTTTTAAGTTTTCTTAGCGACCTTAATGCGATAATCGCTATATAAAAATATTAATAAAATAATAAGTATTACAACAAATATAGAAATTTGTTTATTACTAGGTTGACTTACTTTTATTTTATATATCAAGTTATATTATCTTAAATGTAAACAAAAATCATGAAAAATAGTTAAAATTACAGTAAAATAAAAAAAATCACCAAAATTGCATTTATTGCAATATAATTTTTTTTTTGTTTAAATTAAGAGTTTAACAAAAAATATTTTAAGCTCACTCAGCAATAAATATAAGCATTTACAACAAATATATAAATGCAACAACTTCATTGCCCTGGTTATAATGCAATAGATATATTAGATCCGATGGTATTACTAAGAATATTTTATGATATTATTATTGTGATTAAAGTAGTTTATATGTAACCTCTTTTCGTGGAACCTTGTTTTAAATTTTCTATCCTTAGATAAACAAGTTGAAAATTTTATACATTTTTAACCACGAAATAATTATTAAATTTGAAATTTGAAAAATATTGTAAAATTCTAGCTTTAAATGCTTATAAAAAAAAATTGTGCGTATGTATTTTTAATATTTTTCAACTGCTATTGTAACATCATATCAGGAGTCTTGTATTAAATTTTCACGCTTTTTTTACCCAACGAATAACATTTTATTGACAAATATAGAAAAAACAACTAAAAAAATTAAAAACTGATAATGTCTGTTATCAGCTCAAAAAGTATCAAAATATTTTTAAAATCTTATAGTGTATAGAAAATGAAAAAATGAACATTCAGTGAAATTTTCATGAATTTACGGTTATTAGTTTATGTATTACAACAAATTAACAAAATCACTACATGAGAAAACGAGTGACATGAACTTCAATCGCTCATAAAAATGTATTAATTTGCTTGTAGATATTTTTTGTTTTTCGATAAAAGTAGACAAACTTATGAAGAATCTTGTATTACATTTTCAAATCTTGGATTTAAAAAGGAAAATTAAAAATTTTTATAAATTCTTTACTCAAAATAATTTGCTAATTTTCAGTATTTTGTCAAGATTTGAACTTTAAATGCTTATAAAAAGCTGTGACTAGGAATTTTTAATATTTTTTATCTATTTCATTAGGAGGAGCCTTCAATTAAAATAAAAATTAAAAAAACACACATCATTGTAAAATCAATGCATTCATCGCTCCGCTCAGTGTCTAAAATCTTATAAATAATTAAACATTTAAGTAATAGTTTAAATTTTCATACCTTAAAATATCTATAAAAAACACGGATTTTTTTTTTAATTTTTGGCAACAGTATGAACAACTTATGGGAAGTTTTTTTTTTCAAATTTCAAACCTTTGCTACGAAAACTGAACATTTTTAAAAATTTTACTTTAAGTACAAAACAAAATGTGTACATTTTTGAGATTTTTATACATTTTGTCACATTTATTATTTTAAATTTTTATAAAATCTTATAAAATAATTATAAAAATCTCAATAAATAAATAATTTCTTTTTTTATTGAACTTAAGACCGGAAACAATCACCATTAGCTGTTTTGTTATTTTGAAGGGGGGGGGGGGTTGTTGGAATGGTTAGTTGAAACATGTTTTTTAGGTTTGGCAGAATTTCAAGTTAGGCACACTTAGGTTTCTGCAATGCCCGGCCGGCACTTGATGGTGGCCTCACTCTCTAGACAGTTGCCTACCCAGAGAAATGCGCCACCCGTGGTCGAGGTTCGAACCGACGACGGTTCACGTCGGAACTGACGCCATAGTCTACTCGGCCACTCCATCACCCAATAAATAATTAACCATTACTCCACTCAGAAACTAAAAAAAACCTAAGTTTATATTATTGAAAAAAAAATTCATTTTAAACTGCGTAATTTTCAAATACCATATTAAATGTTTTTTTTATATCACCTTTCTTTTGATTGACTGCTATAGGTTGAATAATACCATATAATAGTATCATTAATACTATTTATTATGATCGTAACACACTAGCATGTAATAGTACAATTTGTTATGACCACGCAAAGAGGCAGATATACTTGATGAGAGATTTTGCTAGGAGATTGTCTTGAGTACGTGTTTGTGTATTTTTGGAAATACTAAAGATGCTTGTGTGTCTTTGTTAAAGCTTTGTATCCAAATATGTCACTTTGTTTTCGCGTTTATCTACGGAGTCACGAAAACTTCAGAAAATGCATTGCGCGCATACGTACCTATACACATAGAATTTAATATTTATTATACGCGTGTTTGTAATGCATGGTATGCTTTTTGGAATATTCTTTTTGGAACCTACTATTTTTTTTTTACACGGATGGGGATGGTACAAACTAATATCCGAAATAATTTTTATTAAAATGTGGATTTCAATTGATGTCAGCTATACAACAAGTGTTATTATTTTTCATATCAAAATTATTTTTGATATTAGTTTATTAATTAATTATAATACCTATCACTCTGTGTTTCACCTATTCAGTAGTTCACAGATCATAGACCATATATAAGTATATTATCTAAGGCAAAGGCCAAAGATACTGGCGTGGTAGTACATCTTAAATCATGTTCCAAATGAAATGTTATCAGTTTCAGTTATGACTATCATGTATCGATGTTTTTGAATTTTTTTATACTTAAAATATGTAGTGCCTTTTGAATCAAAAACAATAATCATTAATTTTGTCATCTATTTAGTATATTGAATAAACAGGTAGATTTAATTTTTTTTTTACTGTAACAATGTAAGATGATAATATATTACACCTATTTGGAATTGAAAATGTGTTGCCGAAAAGTAGTATACAAAATGTATGTTAGGAAGGTGTGTGGGGGGGGGGCTCGGCCCCACCGGGTCTGTGTTGAGTAATTGCACGCTTGGAACGTAGTTTTTAAACCGTTGGATTGACCTCCTCTACTTAATTTTTCCCGATTCGAGCACTGAATAATTCGTATGTAGTTATAATATTTTATGTTAAATAGTTATGGCTGAACAATAATAATAATTATTTATATATAACATTTTTCTCTGCAGTTATTATTTTTGAATACAAATATTATACTCTTTTGGTATTTTCCATATAATTACGATGACTTATTTATTAAATAAATATTGTCGTATATTACTATACCCATTATAATATATTTTTAAATGATATAATTGTTTTAATTATGTTTATATTTAATAGTTATCGATACTATTGATAAAATAATATTGTAATACAATATAATATTATAACAACTAGCCAAAAAGATAATTCTGAACATTCACATTTGTAGGGCATAAGTATAGGTACTTTTTAACAATATTATTATCATGATAGTGTGCCTATATATTTTTTTTCGGTGTGGTTTCACTCGCCACACGGAAGGGGAGGGGGATGAACATTGAACTGTCTGAACAATATACTTACCCAAACAATACTAATACAATGATACAATTTATAGGTACCTACGAATAAGTCCCGTTGTAGCGCATACAGTTTGTTACGTGAAACACGTTAAACATCGCGATTGTTGTGAATCAAATACATTTTATAATTAACTATTTTTACAACGTGGTAAACATTAAAAAACGTTTATTTAAGGTATGTAATTTATTTATTTATTATTTAATAATAATAATGACCCCTTGCGGCTTGCATATTTTATACATCTATATAATATTACGTGTATCTGACATTCAGACATCAGTAAAGTTATAAAACTATATAATGTTATAAAGCGGTAAAATTTGTTTGTATGTAATATAGGACCAATAGGGGTACCTACCTCATGTGGATTAATAGTGTATTAAAGTGCCTTTTTTGTATTCAGGATAACTTCGAAAAGTATTGGCTTGATTTACATATGATCAGGGGAATCACTTGCGGTACTCAGGGTATACGTTAAGTACCTATTATTCTGTATTATAATTTTTGACACGCTAAAAACATCCACGCAAACCACGCAATTTAATTCATAATTTAATAATATTATTTTGACAAGAAATCATCTAAAAAATATATATGATATTGATAGGTAGTTATCGTAGTCAGTCTTGCGTCTGCTGATTACAAAAATTGTACCTATGTAATATACTTATATTATTGAACATTATATATATTTTTTAAATAGACACTAAAAATTAAAATTGTGTGTTGGTGAGGTTGTAAAAATTGGTTTTTGGTTGTGTGGTAAAATATAAAGTAGAAGTTCTAATATCTAGCGACACGTATAGCCGTATAGCCGTATTATAGCTAAGTAAAAAAAAAATGATTAAAGACAAACCTAGCAGCTAGAACGCTACTCGATATTTTCCACTCCAAAGAAAATCTATGAATAATAAATAATATGTTGGTAAGTTATTAATAAGTAGCCATTAGGCATTAATATTTAATTGTATACTATATCTCTAGTAGGCAGTTTTGACATTTTATTCCTTACAATATTTTTTCAGTTATAACTTTATAAGCAAAAAATACTCCATATTTTAGCGGTAATTTGATAAACATTTTTCCGCTATAATAAACGAACTGCCGCGTAACGCGTCGTATAGTTCGAGACGGTAACTTCTCCCGCTATTGCATTCTCCTAACACACACACACACACGCGCGCATGCACGCACGCACAAACGCGCGTGGAGTCGTCGACCGCCCGTCGTTATGTCGTGTTTTTTTATAGGAAGTTTAAAAATTAAAGACACGATTTTTTTTTTTTTATGCATTTAAAGCGAGATTGGCACGAAAAATCTCAGCCCGAAATAAACCCGGACTTCTTTTCTGGGTTAAACTCACTTGATATTTTAAAAAACCCATAAAAAACCCGGGCTGATTTTCTGTTAAGCCCACTCATTATTTTGAAAAAAACCCATAAAAACCCGGGCTGCTTTTCTAGATAAAATAGAAGTTCATTATTATTTTTTTTTAAACTTGTGTTAATTTTTGGAAAAAATTACCTTACTTATAGGTATTATTTATTTTTCCAATTTAAGTAAGTATTAAACTGATTTTTAAAAAATGTAATAACTATTTTTTAATTAGGTGCCTGGGTACAATTAAAAGTATAAAATGAAAAAAATTATACACCAACAGTCAATAGAAATGTCAATAAGAATTTTTAATAAGGTATTAAATACGTAACTTTCATGTAAATACTTAATGAATAATATAAAAAATAATTAACAATTACCATACTTGGTAATAAAATAATAAAAAAGGGAAAAATCAAAAAACAAAGCAGCTAATACATGGAAAAAAATTCTGATTATTTCGGATGGGTTTTTTCAGAAAAAATCCAACAAAACTGTCCATTTAAATGTCTTTTACAATAAAACCCGCCAGATAAAACCACCCATTATTACTTTTTCAATAATACCCACCGGGTTCTGGTTTTTTTGGGGTTTATTTGAAAGCCCGGGTTTTTGCCAACCCTGATTTAAAGTTCAAATTTTGACAAAATTCATCAAAATCTCGAAAATGTTTAAATTATTTTTCAGTTAGAAATTCATAAAAGTTTTTCTTTCCGTATAGCTAACATTAGACATTTTAATAGAAGATTCCCACACATTTTACTACTAAGCAAAAAATAAAAGTCACAAAAAAGCAATATTAATTTTTATGAGCCTTTGAAGTTTTTTAGAAAAACATATTATAAACATATTTTTTTTTTACGATATTGGATTTTTACCGGTAAATTAACAAATCGTCATTATTGATTTTTTTTATTTTGTGCTTTATTTTGCTGCTCAGTCTTGGGGAAATGGCATTTTCTTGAATTTGGGGAGGTGTACAATAATATTTTGCTTATACGATATTGTACAATATAAAATACATAATATACCTCCCACCACGCCATCTTAAACGAAATTGGCCCAGGAACCTCAACATTAAAAAAAATAATAATTAAATAAAACAAAAAAAAACCGTCTAGAATTATAATGCCGTCTAGTCCTGCATACTCCCCCGCCCCGTATTACCAATTGCAGTGGTCTCAAACTCAAATTACCAGCGGTCCATATATTAATTGTCGTAGACTTTTTTTTGTTATTATTTATGTCTATAAAATACATAATTTATTTACTATAATCTATATAGAAAATATTTTTTTACATAGTTTCCAGTCGCTTATAAGACAACGGTTTTATTGAAAAATTATATTTTAAAAATATTTTTTTATGCTTATAATTTTTTTTTACTTTTTTGAATGACAACAGCGTTTTAATTTTACATTCCAAAAAGCAGAATATTTTTCTTAGTATTTTGATGCATGAAAATCGAATTTGGGGCGAGTATTTTATAAGTTATAAGTATTTATAGTTTAGATGAGCGAAGTGGAGTGATATGGGGTTACCCCACGAAATGTTTGACCACTCCTTCGCTCATTAAAACTTTGAATATTTATAATTCAGAAACTATTCACCCTAAATTCGATTTTCATGTATCAAAATACTAAGAAAAATATTCTGCTTTGAAATATAAAATTAAAACCCTATGCTGTCATACCAAAAAATAAAAAAATAAAAAAATTATAAAGAATAAAAATATTTAAAATATAATTTTTTAATAAAAACGTTGTTTTATAAGTGACTTGAAACTATGCAAAAAAATATTTTCAAAAAAATTTACACTTTGAAATATTGAGTATTGTTTGATAAAAGAATCACCCGGTATACGTAATGATCTGTGAGTTACGCACACGGCACACAGACTAAGTACACTATACCTACACTTCACAAATGGTTACAAATCACATAACGCGATTTTTTTTTATAAATATAATATATAAATGTTTACCTATATATTTGTAAATAATATTTTATAATAATATTATTATAAATTAAAAAAAATGTTGAACTATTGCTAGCCACATCGAAATTCTTCGCGACATAACATACTTTTTACAAATAAAAAATAATTTTGTTCACTACTTTTTTTTCTCTAAACGTAAAAATAATATCTTGAATCTTCTTAAGACGAAATACCATAAGGAATATAAAAAAAACATCTGTTGACTCCCCGAGACCATGGTTTGTGTGCAACACAATTTATTCACTCCAATAAAATGCCTATGTCCTTATATATACACGTAAAATATTTTGTGCGTATATAATTATTATTATGTATCCCAAAAATACATGTAACCAATAGGGATAGTACCTATAAGTAGTGACCGATCAGATTATTATAAGATTTACAGATGTACTTATACAATAATACATAATATGTGTCTAACAAGCGTATACTGTAGAACACTGCATTTTTCATGGTCATAAAATGTACCCCGCTGAGGGGTAGTGTGTCTCGACTCTCGACCCTTCGCAATTCGCACCAACACGTGTTTCACGGGAATGGCCACACACGACGACGCCGTAATAAATATAAAACATTATCATATATACATAGGACCGTAAATCCTCTAAACAGCGGACACTCTATTGGTCGTCGAAATTTGGTCAGTATTATTCGGTGATATCCATTATTCAGAGAGCGTTCAATATTGTTTTGTAGAGAAGTGAAATATTGTACTTTGTATGTAAATTATCACATTATTATTCTATATTCTCGCTATTTTTATCAAATATATTATGTTGCACGTTTACGAGTACTTATTTGTATATTATAATAATACACATTTCTTTATAGAAGCCGCAAGGGGTCATTATTATTATTAAATAATAAATAAATAAATTACATACCTTAAATAAACGTTTTTTAATGTTTACCACGTTGTAAAAATAGTTAATTATAAAATTTATTTGATTCACAACAATCGCGATGTTTAACGTGTTTCACGTAACAAACTGTATGCGCTACAACGGGACTTATTCGTAGGTACCTATAAATTGTATCATTGTATTAGTATTGTTTGGGTAAGTATATTGTCCAGACAGTTCAATGTTCATCCCCTTCCCCTTCCGTGTGGCGAGTGAAACCACACCGAAAAAAAATATATAGGCACACTATCATGATAATAATATTGTTAAAAAGTACCTATACTTATGCCCTACAAATGTGAATGTTCAGAATTATTTTTTTGGCTAGTTGTTATAATATTATATTGTATTACAATATTATTTTATCAATAGTATCGATAACTATTAAATTTAAACATAATTAAAACAATTATATCATTTAAAAATATATTATAATAGGTATAGTAATATACGACAATATTTATTTAATAAATAAGTCATCGTAATTATATGGAAAATACCAAAAGAGTATAATATTTGTATTCAAAAATAATAACGCAGAGAAAAATGTTATATATAAATAATTATTATTATTGTTCAGCCATAACTATTTAACATAAAATATTATAACTACATACGATTTATTCAGTGCTCGAATTGGGAAAAATTAAGTAGAGGAGGTCAATCCAACGGGCAACGGTTTAAAAACTGCGTTCCAAGCGTGCAATTACTCAACACAGACCCGGTGGGGCCGAGCCCGGCCACACACCTGCCTAACATACATTTTGTATACTACTTTTCGGCAACACATTTTCAATTCCAAATAGGTGTAATATATTATCATCTTACATTGTTACAGTAAAAAAAAAATTAAATCTACCTGTTTATTCAATATACTAAATAGATGACAAAATTAATGATTATTGTTTTTGATTCAAAAGGCACTACATATTTTAAGTATAAAAAAATTTAAAAACATCGATACATGATAGTCATAACTGAAACTGATAACATTTCATTTGGAACATGATTTAAGATGTACTACCACGCCAGTATCTTTGCCTTAGATAATATACTTATATATGGTCTATGATCTGTGAACTACTGAATAGGTGAAACACAGAGTGATAGGTATTATAATTAATTAATAAACTAATATCAAAAATAATTTTGATATGAAAAATAATAAAACTTGTTGTATAGCTGACATCAATTGAAATCCACATTTTAATAAAAATTATTTCGGATATTAGTTTGTACCATCCCCATCCGTGTAAAAAAAAAATAGTAGGTTCCAAAAAGAATATTCCAAAAAGCATACCATGCATTACAAACACGCGTATAATAAATATTAAATTCTATGTGTATAGATACGTATGCGCGCAATGCATTTTCTTAAGTTTTCGTGACTCCGTAGATAAACGCGAAAACAAAGTGACATATTTGGATACAAAGCTTTAACAAAGACACACAAGTATCTTTAGTATTTCCAAAAATACACAAACACGTACTCAAGACAATCTCCTAGCAAAATCTCTCATCAAGTATATCTGCCTCTTTGCGTGGTCATAAAAAATTGTACTTTTACATGCTAGTGTGTTACGATCATAATAAATAGTATTAATGATACTATTATATGGTATTATTCAACCTATAGCAGTCAATCAAAAGAAAGGTGATATAAAAAAAACATTTAATATGGTATTTGAAAATTACGCAGTTTAAAATGAATTTTTTTTCAATAATATAAACTTAGGTTTTTTTTAGTTTCTGAGTGGAGTAATGATTAATTATTTAAGGGGTGATGGAGTGGCCAGAGTAGACTATGGCGTCAGTTCCGACGTGAACCGTCGTCGGTTCGAACCTCGACCACGGGTGGCGCATTTCTCTGGGTAGGCAACTGTCTAGAGAGTGAGGCCACCATCCCCCGGCCGGGCATTGCAGAAACCTAAGTGTGCCTAACTTGAAATTCTGCCAAACCTAAAAAACATGTTTCAACTAACCATTCCAACAACCCCCCCCCCCCCCTACAAAATAACAAAACAGCTAATGGTGATTGTTTCCGGGCTTAAGTTCAATAAAAAAAGAAATTATTTATTTATTGAGATTTTTATAATTATTTTATAAGATTTTATAAAAATTTAAAATAATAAATGTGACAAAATGTATAAAAATCTCAAAAATGTACACATTTTTTTTTGTACTTAAAGTAAAATTTTTAAAAATGTTCAGTTTTCGTAGCAAAGGTTTGAAATTTAAAAAAAAAACTTCCCATAAGTTGTTCATACTGTCGCCAAAAATTAAAAAAAAAAATCCGTGTTTTTTATAGATATTTTAAGGTATGAAAATTTAAACTATTACTTAAATGTTTAATTATTTATAAGATTTTAGACACTGAGCGGAGCGATGAATGCATTGATTTTACAATGATGTGTGTTTTTTTAATTTTTATTTTAATTGAAGGCTCCTCCTAATAAAATAGATAAAAAATATTAAAAATTCCTAGTCACAGCTTTTTATAAGCATTTAAAGTTCAAATCTTGACAAAATGCTGAAAATTAGCAAATTATTTTGAGTAAAGAATTTATAAAAATTTTTAATTTTCCTTTTTAAATCCAAGATTTGAAAATGTAATACAATATTCTTCATAAGTTTGTCTACTTTTATCGAAAAACAAAAAATATCTACAAGCAAATCAATAAATTTTTATGAGCGATTGAAGTTCATGTCACTCGTTTTCTCATGTAGCGATTTTGTTAATTTGTTGTAATACATAAACGAATAACCGTAAATTCATGAAAATTTCACTGAATGTTTATTTTTTTATTTTCTATACACTATAAGATTTTAAAAATATTTTGATACTTTTTGAGCTGATAACAGACATTGTCAGTTTTTAATTTTTTTAGTTGTTTTTTCTATAATTGTCAATAAAATGTTATTCGTTGGGTAAAAAAGCGTGAAAATTTAATACAAGGCTCCTGATATGATGTTACAATAGCAGTTGAAAAATATTAAAAATACATACGCACAATTTTTTTTTATAAGCATTTAAAGCTAGAATTTTACAATATTTTTCAAATTTCAAATTTATATTATTTTGTGCTAAAAATGTATAAAATTTTCAACTTGTTTATCTAAGGATAGAAAATTTAAACAAGATTCCACGAAAAGAGGTTACATATAAACTACTTTAATCACAATAATATCATCAAATATTCTTAGTAATACCATAGGATCTAATATATCTATTGCATTATAATCAGGGCAATGAAGTTGTTGCATTTATATATTTGTTGTAAATGCTTATATTTATTGCTGAGTGAGCTTAAAATATTTTTTGTTAAACTCTTAATTTAAACAAAAAAAAATTATATTGCAATAAATGCAATTTTGGTGATTTTTTTTAATTTTACTGTAATTTTAACTATTTTTCATGATTTTTGTTTACATTTAAGATAATATAACTAGATAAGTAAACCTAGTAATAAACAAATTTCTATATTTGTTGTAATACTTATTATTTTATTAATATTTTTATATAGCGATTATCGCATTAAGGTCGCTAAGAAAACTTAAAAAAAAATTTTGTTGTGCAATGTAATAATGTAAGCAATATTTAATTTTTATTATTATTATTTATGAATTTGTTTGATTTTATTGATTATAATTAAATTTTTTCGATGCAATTTTTAATATATTTTAATGCAATAATGCAATCAATTTAGTGAGTTTCTTAATGCAATAACTTCACTGCCCTAATTATAACATTTATAAATTTGTGGGTCAAATGAATTAATTTTTGTTAATACATTTTCATTAACAGAATATGTATTATTGAGTTAAATATTTATTTTATCCATAATAGGGATTAACTTTATAAAGAGTTTCAGAATTTAACATTGTATTTTCTAAATTTAGGCAATTCAACTAAATGTTTAGGGTTTTTTTTTTGTTATTTTTCTTTATTTTATAAAGTTGTATTCTTTATATTTAATTTTCTTGCAATCAATTTAGATTCATTGTATAACATTATGGTTTGGTTTTTACAGAATCAAATACATTTTCTTGGTTCATATTCAAGTTTGAGAACTGATGAATCTATTCACAAACCATTTGATGATGACTATCATAAAGCCATAAAGAATTTGACCATTACTGAAATAACCAATTAATATAACTGCAATAGGATGCTTGAATATATGCATATATTGTTTGTCTTGGAGTAACAAAAAGATTGATTGAATTTTGGGTAAGAGGAAAAAAGAACATTATACTACTAGCTGACCAAAAATAAAACAACAAATAAAATAAACAATGAATTAATAAAATGAAGACCTTACATGTTCTTAATTTGCTCTGTTGCTAGGTCTATTGATTACATTGAATATTTTAAAGTAATATAATTAAGACATTTTGTCATGTACCTACCTACACTGGTGCGATTGTCTTACAAGATAAATTAAAGATAGATTTTTTAAACATTTTATGCATTTAGTAGGTAGTATTTCCTGTTTGCATTTTAGCATGCGTTGAAACTTGTCAAACACTTAATAGGTATAACTAACTTTCTCAATTATTGAAAAAAAATTGTTACTAATTATACCTACCTTTTATGATAAGTGATAACATTTTATATTCTTA
>NC_042494.1:21628797-21631444 GCF_005508785.2 Acyrthosiphon pisum | reverse complement strand
CGAATTTGGGGCGAGTATTTTATAAGTTATAAGTATTTATAGTTTAGATGAGCGAAGTGGAGTGATATGGGGTTACCCCACGAAATGTTTGACCACTCCTTCGCTCATTAAAACTTTGAATATTTATAACTCAGAAACTATTCACCCCAAATTCGATTTTCATGTATCAAAATACTAAGAAAAATATTCTGCTTTGAAATATAAAATTAAAACTCTATGCTGTCATACCAAAAAATTAAAAAATTAAAAAATTATAAAGAATAAAAATATTTAAAATATAATTTTTTAATAAAAACGTTGTTTTATAAGTGACTTGAAACTATGCAAAAAAATATTTTCAAAAAAATTTACACTTTTTGAACTATTGAGTATTGTTTGATAAAAGAATCACCCGGTATACGTAATGATCTGTGAGTTACGCACAAGGCACACAGACTAAGTACACTATACCTACACTTCACAAATGGTTACAAATTACATAACGCGATTTTTTTTTATAAATATAATATATAAATGTTTACCTATATATTTGTAAATAATATTTTATAATAATATTATTATAAATTAAAAAAAATGTTGAACTATTGCTAGCCACATCGAAATTCTTCGCGACATAACATACTTTTTACAAATAAAAAATAATTTTGTTCACTACTTTTTTTTTCTCTAAACGTAAAAATAATATCTTGAATCTTCTTAAGACGAAATACCATAAGGAATATAAAAAAAAACATCTGTTGACTCCCCGAGACCATGGTTTGTGTGCAACACAATTTATTCACTCCAATAAAATGCCTATGTCCTTATATATACACGTAAAATATTTTGTGCGTATATAATTATTATTATGTATCCCAAAAATACATGTAACCAATAGGGATAGTACCTATAAGTAGTGACCGATCAGATTATTCTAAGATTTACAGATGTACTTATACAATAATACATAATATGTGTCTAACAAGCGTATACTGTAGAACACTGCATTTTTAATGGTCATAAAATGTACCCCGCTGAGGGGTAGTGTGTCTCGACTCTCGACCCTTCGCAATTCGCACCAACACGTGTTTCACGGGAATGGCCACACACGACGACGCCGTAATAAATATAAAACATCATCATATATACATAGGACCGTAAATCCTCTAAACAGCGGACACTCTATTGGTCGTCGAAATTTGGTCAGTATTATTCGGTGATATCCATTATTCAGAGAGCGTTCAATATTGTTTTGTAGAGAAGTGAAATATTGTACTTTGTATGTAAATTATCACATTATTATTCTATATTCTCGCTATTTTTATCAAATATATTATGTTACGCGTTTACGAGTACTTATTTGTATATTATAATAATACACATTTCTTTAAATTAAAAATCGTTCAGTATTTTAAAAATAGGATAACTAATCATAAATATATTATAATATAATATTTTAATAATTATCAAATTTTGCGCAAATAAGTTCTGTCACCAAAAACTATTTTGTTAACTCGGTTCAGTGACGATAAAACCACGCACGCAATTCAGAAACCCCGATATACTTATATAATATTATACCTAGGTACAATATATTGATACACATTTTGTACATGGCGTGGTGTGTAAATGTCATGTGAAATATATTTATATAATATATTAATATTAATAGAGATGGGAATGATATTTATACTCTGTGACTTTGCGGTATATATTAATATATATTGTATATTATGGGTGGTCAGGTGGCTGTATCAATTTTATACATGAAGGTCCCGGATGGATATAACATAGGTACGATGTGTAATGTGTAAATATGTAATGTAGATATAATATATAGCGTTATCGTAAATAAAAATGATGTAGTGATGTGCAAGGGTCCAAAAGATCACACATTTGTACGTTGTATTTTACCGAAAAAATTAGGAAGCTCTTATATGTCTCGATATTATGTAACGGTATCGGATATGAAATGGAATTAGGAATGATATGAGCAGTGGCGTATTTACCCCGGGGTCCATGGGGTACTGTACCCCCACTAAAACCTATCAAAAAAAAAAAAAAACTAAAAACTTATATTTGCTGACTCCGATTTATGTAGGATTTCGCGGACGTGGTTTTTTCCCGTGAACAAAATATTGATATGAAATATAGTTTAAAATTAGTTAACGGACGCTGTCGAACGGTCAAAAACCAGCCGCCGCTGTGTACCTAAACTTTTCCTTGTATTTTATGTACCAGGTAAGTACCTATATTACCGCTTTATAAAATACCCGTATTAGATAAACATCAATAATTCTCGAAACGGTCGAAACATTGCAAGAAATTGACGACGCACATCATTCTCCAATAAACTATTTCTATAGGTAGCTATTATTAATCTATTTGAATTTTTGCTTTGTAAACAAGGCAATTGTCGTAGAATAATTTACTTCATGTTTGTATTTCGTTACCGAACGACGGCGGCGGCTACAAGTACAGTTCATATTTAAATATTTTTTTCAATAAAATAGATAATATCTATTACGCTGTAAGTACCAAGTAAAACAGTCCTATTTATTTTCTGTCCAGAGATTATAGAATGATATGGACGATTATTGTCATAATGTCATATTTCTACAATTCAAAAGATTCTCTCGTACCACAAGAAATTTTGGATGAACTTTTT
>NC_042494.1:21627538-21628747 GCF_005508785.2 Acyrthosiphon pisum | reverse complement strand
ATTGCCCCCCCTAAAAAATATTAGAAAGACTTTTAGGTAGGTATGTATTTTATTGCTAATAACACCGCCACCGCCACCGCTGCAGTGTGTGGGGACCTTTATAGTATTTATTTCGGAAATTCCGGGCCATGACGACGATACTGACGTGTCACGACGACTGTTGGCAAATTGATTGCTATCGTTATCGTAGCTCAATACTTTAAGTTTTATTTTTATTATTTAGTATTATTCGTTTTGTAACTTTAAAACAAATGTTTCATTGTAAATTCCCAAAATATTCTATTATGAATGGATTATTATTATTATTATTATTATTACTATTAGATAGAAAATTATAGTTGTGTTAATTTAATGGGATATCAATGTAAATAAATTAAAAATTGCATTAATATTTAATACATTTATATATAATGCCCCCCCAAAAATTTGCTTTGCCCCTCCTGAAAATTTGGTCTGGCTACGGGCCTGTTTGGTTTGAATCTCAAAAATATTTCTTTAAACAGAATATTATGTTGGCAAGATAGAAATTCGTTATATAGATGTTTCACTGCATAGGTATCCTAAATATAGTTGGTAAAAAACAAATGGCTCGACATTTCTTTCGAAAAACCCGACTTATTGAATAAATAATAAGTACCTATAGCGATATAATAAAGCTGTTCCTAATAGCCATGTATCGTATTAGTGTAAAATATAAAAACTTGAAACAATAATACATTTCAGTCTAACTGTGGTACAAATCAAAATATTCTTAAAAAACGAATGTGTAAATTTTTTCTTGATATTTTATAATTAAATGTATATTTTATATACGCCAAACATACATAAATATACATACATACATACATCATGACTCATGATACATACGCGACACATTGTTGTTGAACGAATGATGACGTCAATATCAATATGATGGATTATCAACCCCCTTGTGTTTTCATTCAGACATTTATATTATTCTGAGCCTCGTAATCTACGGCCCGGGCCCCTCACTTCCACCACATGTTCCTCTTTGTTTTCACCCTAGAATTTTCAGCTGCCTAGCTCCGAAGGGACCCGGTCTGTCCCACGTCAATCACGCGCGTGCCACCCTTGTTTTTAGATTTTTCCCAGGACTTATTTCGAACGTTGTGCGCATGGCGAGCCATTTGCGATATACCGTAGGGCGTAGGAGAGTAATTTGTATAATATTGTATTACAATATATCAG
>NC_042494.1:21627191-21627438 GCF_005508785.2 Acyrthosiphon pisum | reverse complement strand
GTATGTCACATTGCACGTTGTAACTAAATGATTTATTAGCAATTATTGCAATTATTGTGCTTTCAACTGTTTTCTTAAGTTTTTGGTGTTACTATGTTAATTACAAGAGATATAGGGATATTAAAATATAGGCATAGAAATACTGAGAACTAAGTGTCTTGCAAGTATTGTTGAAAACTAAAAAAATTGAATGCCAGTTTAAATGGACACTGAATTTGTGTATATATGATTTAATAAATTGTGGATC
>NC_042494.1:21614452-21627091 GCF_005508785.2 Acyrthosiphon pisum | reverse complement strand
GTACGTTATAATATATTTTTAAAGCTATAATAATGATATATATCAACAATACTGTATAAAAATATTAGCTGTTTGATGTTTTATCCGAAAACCACAGCTTTTAGTTTTTACCAAAATATTTAGGTAAGTACCTACCACCGAAATATCGATAACATCGAATTCCTGTAAAATGTAAATGTTTATTTAATTGCTACATTAATGGATGTCTAGACTCTATAGCCATTCGTTACAAGGTAGGCACACTTATAAAAGAGTACGTATCCGACTACAAAACAGTCAGTGATAATTCGCGGTCCCGTCCTGTTATAGGTAGGTACCTGGTAATTTGTATATATTTTTTTTATAATATATCTTAACCCAAACAATACTACTAATACACACATTTCGTATATTTTTTATGAATTGATGTAGATATTGAAAGTCTTGTGTCTATTTTATTATTTAGAATGTTGTTGTTCTTTTTTGTTTTACCTAGGTATACAGTGAGTAAAATTTTGCCTGTGGAATTATTTCATTTAAATATGGTTAACTGTATTTGGAGCAGAGCCTTATTCTTCGACTTCATAAAGATGTATGAAAGCCACAAATGTCTTTGGCAGATAAAACATCAAAATTATTATAATAAAAAAGAAAAAACTGAAGCATATGAAGCACTCGTAAATTTAATAGAAAACGATTTCCCAAACGCTGACGTAATATTTGTCAAAAAAAAAATTAAAAACATGAATAACTCATTCCGAAAAGAATATAAAAAAAAACAATTGATGAAGATTCAAGGCATCATTTATGAACCAAAACTTTGGTAAGTACCTACTTTAAAAATAATGTTTTAATTTTTGTAAAGAATAAAAAGTAAATTAAATTTTATTATAATTATTATATATTGATTATTGATATTATGTCATACACTACCTATTACAAGCAGTAACCTATTGACTCTTATAAGTAAATACCGATATACCTACCGTTAATCAATGTAAATAACTTCATGGTTTAAATATACCTTTTAATATTATAATCAATATATTAAATACTCTTAAATTTTGATTTGTACATTAAAATCTTTGAACATATAGATCTTTCTTTTGAAAAAATATAATTTTTAAGTTTTAACCAATTTGAGTATTTTTACTATTAGTGATTGACTTACTTCACAAATAAATTGTGTATTATGCTTTTTAGTTTATAATACGGTTATTTTGCTGTTTAATTTTTAAAGAGCATTACTTATCTTACATGGAACGTTTTAACTTTTAAGGTTGACTAGAACGGCATCATTTTTCTTTTTTATATTGGAAATTTAAGTTTTTAAAACATGAAATTTGAATACAAAGCATAGGAAAGTCATAAATACACCCCCCGTTATGTTTACCGATTAAAAAATGTAACTACAAAATTATTTTTTTTATTTAGAAATATTTAACAATACAATTACATATTATTAATAGATGTCAGCACACCATTTGATTTCTCTATTTAACATATGTGTAATATAGACAATTTACCATCAGCAGACCAACCATGCGTAATTAATACTATATTGTTACTTTAAATATTAGAGTGAATTCACCTATTATTAAACTTTAAATTAAGAACATGCCTGTGTTAAATACCCGTGTAAACATGGCTGTGTCGCTACTTTGGATTTTTTACGACAGTTACATTTTCTATGCATTTCAAAATTATAATCATTTACTCTCTCATAACTTACATAACAATTAAGATATTATCATAAAATAACACAGGTAATATTCATAACTTAAAATTTGGTTATAGACGAATTCACTTTATACGAAATAATAACAACATACGGTTGATGAATGTAATATTAATTTACATTTTTCATTCGAATAATGTTTCTCGTGGGTCAGAGAGAGAATACAAATAGTGCACTCACATCCTCTTAATATAAAATAATGAATGTATAGTATTATGCGAACAATTTTTACGAACAAAAAATTCATATTTCAGGTATTTCGATTTATTGATGTTCTTAGTGGTAGAAAATGACAAGTAACTAGTAAGTAATAATTTATTACAATATTGTTATCATTCAAATATATGAATATTGTTTAAAGTAATTTAAATTTTAAATATTAATTAATAATAATGCGAAGGTAAAAATAAATAATAATTTTTAATAATATAGTATATTATATAGTTACTTTAGTACTTACCTACATACTGGACCAGTTTTACGAATTTTTTTTAAAAGTTATAATAATATCTGCATTCTCTTGTTAATTTTGTTTGATATTTACTTAAATAGCTATAGCTGGTACATGAGTCCAATATTACAAATTACAATTTGCTTTAAAAAAATTAAAATATTGTTTAGAAATCTGCGAAAGAACTTCGGATATTGTTCTTTGATTTAAATCGTATAATATTTCGGTATGTAGGTACTCTAATATTATTTATAAGCTGACAAAACCTATTGGTAAAATTAATATTTGGGGGAAAGGGGTTGGCTACGAAAATGGGGAGGTAAAATTGTTTAAGAATCTTAGATATTTTATGTCCAAACCTAGGTAAAATTATTTGTGGTTACTGGTTACGTTCAAAAGGGGTTAATTTGATTGTAGGTAATGGGTTCATTCAGTCTGTTCAAACCTGTCTTTGTTACCTAATATTTCCTAAGTATAACATAATACGAAGATAGTGTCGAATCTAATTAACCCAATGTTATAATGAATTAGGTATCTATTATTAGCATAATCGCATTTTCCATCACAAATATTTCGACCACCGCGTGAAATTATATAATTTAAAATACGGTTTTTGTATGTTAAATTGCATGTTAATATATTATAGGACTCCTCATGAGAGTTAAGAATATTGCCATTCGCATTTGCCATATATATAGGTGACACAAAAAACTTCATATACGAACATAAAGTTTAAATCAGCGTCGATTAAACGTTATTCGCGATCAAGCCCATATTATAAATCAATTAAATGTATTTTTTTCCTTTTTAATTGGCCATACTTAGTGGGCTTACCTCGCTTGCTTTTACTGCAAACCACCGGTTATAAATTTTATAATAATTATCATAAATTATTATAATAATATATAATATTTAATCCTGACCTCCATAGAAAATACCAATATTGTATAGATATTGTTTCGTACTTTCATACACATTAATATTAACGGTTGTGCACCTTTTCAGATGAAGATGGACAGGATGACGAGCATAAGTTGGACGTCGAAAACTATTGAATCCAAACCAATATTCTATCAATATACTATATTCTACTAACATTACACTATTAATATTATGTACATCCACGGACCATGGTTTAGGAAAATGTATTTTATCTATCATATTAAATATAATATTCATAATATCACTTATTCATTATCATCTTTACTTTTTTATTACTATTAGGTATATCATCATCGTAAATAATTATATTATATACTTATTACTTTATTACCATGGTCATTGTAGTATTATTATTTTTACCTTATTCTATTGATCTAAATAATGCCACGACTCTAATAATAAACATATTTCTATTCTAATTTAATAAACAAATATATATATATTATATTTTTTTTTTTTTATTCTACGACAACAAATATTTTCAATTCCATGATGTTTATTTATAGGTTTAAGGTTATATATTAAATTATATTATTGTTTCTGATAAGTGATATCCATCCTGTGGGCATGATCCATCATCGCATTTTATCCTGTGAAGTACCTACCTATGTATATATTTTTTCCAAAATTGGTTTATGAACAATAATAACAATGGTAAATTACGATATGGGTATGATACGTATTATAATATATGGGTAAAGGTATCACCAATTAAAATTTTAAGCGCTTTAGTTTTAATATTGTTTTTGTTATGTTGTTTTGAAAACGTATACCTACCTATCAATTAACTGGAGTATATATACTGGAGTAAAGGTCTATAGTTCTATACCTTTATATTAAATTTGTGTTTATTGCTTTTTTGTGGACATTTAATAATAATAGTATTATTGAAGGCGATATTCAAACGCACGCAATAATAATACCTATATCATAAAATAATAGTATTATACGTAGATTGAATATTTAATTCCTTCTACTGAGTGCCCCGGGAGTGACATCGTCAATGTACGAGTACAGTCTAAATTTAAATTATTAACATAAATGAACACAGCTGCAGGTCATTTAAATAACAATTGGGTTTTAATAATATTTTAATTTTAATGAAAAACTGATTTCCCGACGATAATCGGTGTCCATGCAGAAAATCGGCTCTACTTTGATGTGTACATATTATGACATGCAAAGCAACGTCTATAGGATTTTCAGATGTCGGCCGGCGCCTGAAAATGTCAAGAATCATGTGTCAAATCAAATTATCAATTTGATGGACAACAATAACATAATATCACGCGTCATGGCGTATAATATTTATGTAATTATTATATTCAGTATCAAACGATAAACGGAGAAGGATTTTCGACCCACTTCTAAACTACAGGTTCGTAATGAATGGGTAAGTACCCACCTACTCGAAATTTGTTTGGAAAACTCTGAATCATTCAACGCAGTGTTGTCCAATAATTTTTTTTTTTTTATTAAAACTACAATTACAATCAACGTCAATCTCAAGCTATTTTTATCAAAACTTTTTTGTATAAAATGTAATATACTTTTTCGTAATATACTTTAACGTAATATATAAATATACAACGGAGTAATATACGCGTGCCCTTGAATAATGATGTAATTTATATTAGACTTCAGAAATAATTATAATTAAATACCAAAACCAAATACAATTTACCGTCGTGGAGTTCCGATGGTTGTACATTATATTATAAAATTATAATATGATGCGACAGTTTTGACACTGGACTTTTAACCCTCGCCGTAATTCATAAATTATGCATAGAATATTATGGTTTATATATTTTTTTCATTTTAGTCATCGTGTCTGTTTTATAAACAAAATAGGTATCAATTATATTATGATACTATAATATAGTAGGAATTGTATACACTATACAGTGAATACTATATATTAAACTTCCATAATTATAATATAAGTAGCCAGATTGACCCCTCATGGCACACTTAAAAATTCTACTGAAGGTCAAAAATGAACCTCATGACATATAAAATTCTTTATTCACAATAATAATATCATAGGCTGACTGACCGACTTCGTTCATAATCGTTTTTCGTATACAATAATATTATATTATTGAATTCAAATTTAACACTATCCGTAATGGAAAATTACAAATTACGAAAAACCGCTAAAACGGGATATTAATTTCTAACGCTTTGTTAATCACCATAGAAACGAATTAAAAATTATAATATTATAATATTAATTCAATTTACAGCCTATAAAAAATATAATAACAGTATAAAATATCCAGACCGACATAAACCGTCTCCGCCTAGAATCATTTTTCTTACACAATGATATTATATCATTGAATTTAAGTTTAATACATTATACAATCCATTATACATTGGTCCACTTGTAACCTATTGTACATCACAGCAACACCCACTTGCCCACCTTTTTGTTTTGTGGGTTTTTTTTTTGGGCAGCAACACTGCATAGATTTCATTCAACAGTATCTTGTTCGACAGGAAAGCGCCGGGAAAAACTAAAAAAAAATTAAGGAAAAAATGGTAATTTTTACGCAAAATCGGTTTTGGTTATTATTTTGACTCTAAAACAAATTACCGTATGCATGAAATGTTCATTGAATGTCTATATTAGCATTTTCCATAGACCATAAAATATTTTAACTTGTTTTGAGCTGTTTACTGACTTTTTTAGTTTTTTTTCTACAATTTTCAATAACATTTTATTGGGTCAAAAAGTTTGAAAATTGAATACATAATCAAAGCTCCAAATATATTGTTACAATGAAAATTTTTTTAAAAATTTTAAAGTTCGAATTTTGACAAAATTAATCAAATTTAAAATTAAAAAATTATTTTGTTGTTAAAAAATTATAAAATGTTTAACTCTCATAGCTAAGGATTGAAAAATATTTAAAACAAGGTTTCACGTAAGTAGCTAATTATGTAACCAAAATATCTAAAAATATACATAAATACAGTTTTTTGAATAGTTATTTTAAGTTCAAATTTGGATGAAATTACATATTAAATAACCAAGAAGACAGATGTAATTTTTTTGTAACTTTATAATATTAATTATACTTACCGGTTGTGCAGCTACCTTATTAATAAAAATAATTTCAATAGAAATATAATATAAAATATCATCCTAGAATGACAAACCGTTTCCATTCAGAATCGTTTTTCGTGTACAATGATATTATTATATCATTGCAGAATTCAAATATAATACCATCCATTATACTTTTAACCTACTATACAGCGGAGCGACATCCACTTACTAGTTTTTTAAATTGTATTATTAAAAACTGAAAATGTATTTTTATTTGTTTAATTTGTAAATTGTAATTGATATCGTTAATTCATTTTTTGAACTTGTAGATTTTATTAATACAAATATTATTTAAAACATCTATTAAACATTAGCCCAATATATCATATATGACATGTACTTATACTTTATCCATACGTATTAACTCAATACTTAAATGACCAGTAGAAGTAATAAAAATATTAGAAATATTTAAATATGGTCTTTAAGTAATCTAAAAATTCTAAAAATCAGAATTTTAATAAAATATGTATTATTAAAGAAAGATAACAGGTGATCATACTTACAACATAGAAATTTCCCGAATTCATCTTCAAAAATATTATGTAGGAGAAAGTGTTATCGACCGCCGTGACTTTATAACCTGTTAGAAATAGCTATTTCAAATGGCCGGCGTGTGTGTAAAGATAATTATAATATTATTTTATATTGGTAACGCCTGTCCAAAACTAATATCAACTCAATCATCTGGTCCTTATAGTATACTCGTATAATATGAGATTTTACGTTTATGTGCGATGTATGTATAGCGGCGAAGTAATGATTCGTCGACGACGTGATGGCGCCGCAATATTATTTAATATTATATATAGAACAAACATTTACCACGTAGGTACCTATTATCACAGAATATACGTCTATATAATATAGAGAATCGGACGAGTGTGTTTACTAAATATTAAATTTTATATTTGGAGAGCGTGTTTACGCTTTTAGGGCGTAAAATATAATATTATATAAATGCGCCTAGAATTCGATATTTTCTAAATTTGCTCGGCACAGCGATGTTTACGCTTTTAGTGTATTTGCTAAGCGTGTTAAAAATACGCTCTTCTCATCCGTATATAGGTATAATAATAATAATAAAAATAATAAGCATTTTGACGAGGGTGGTGTTGGTAAATAAGAAAACCTCGGCTAGAGTCGAAAAAATATAAAAACATTCCAAGGAGTAAATAAATAATACACTTTCACCCGCGGACGATAAAAATATTATTATACCGCAGTGATTTATGTTGGTATAATAATATTATACTTTCTTGTGAGTACGCGTACGTGGTAAATAATATAATATAATAATATTAATATATATATTGTATGGGTACTTAGTATGGCGGCTGCAACGTTATTACAGAAAATAATAATATTACGACCAGAAACAGCCGACACGTCTGCGTCTTACCTACAAGTGAGGCCCGACAGTCGTCACCCCAGCGGCCACCCCAACCGGCAACAATACAATATTGTGTAGGACGTAGATATACCATATTGTATTATACTGCACAATACACCCTCCTCTCGCTGAGAAACATCTCGACCCTCGTTAGACGACGGTATAAAATTATACGTGGTAATTGGTTATCGAGGATCGCCATCTCCGGGCCTTAAACTCGATAGAATAATTGGGAACGGACGGCCGTAGGTAGGTACCTATAAAAAAACATAATATAATAAATAATAATATACCGAATAATAAATGGGAGGTACTAGTGTTCATAATTGAATAAATATTTTATACGTAGGTAAACCATGCACCTACACCTTAGCGCGATTCATATATACCTAATATACCAACCACGGTATATAGGGTATAATATAATATCAAGATGGATGTTATTTCTAAAAATATTATATACCAGCTGTACAAAGAGTTGATTGTTATAATAATAATATTATATTTAATTTTAAAGTTCATTATTCATCATTATTTTTCAGCTCTTGTAAACACTTGTATATAAGGCTTTTTCTAATTAATAAAGTTTTCTCCGTTAATTTCCGAATAATTTCTTCGTTTCCACGCACCCAGCATAATATATTTACAGCAAGGGTGTAACAGAAATAACTGGTAATTGTAACTAACTACAAAATGCACAGCAAATTTTGTATTTCCAATTTATATCTTAAATTTTAACCATGATCATTATTTTTTTTAAGGGGCCTCGCTGCCACGTCTTTTTTTGTCAAAAACTACTGATTCTAATTCCAACGATACGTATCGACAATTATCACAATTTTAATTTTTATAATTTAAATTGCAATAAAAATTGTAAAAAAATCAAAAAATTCAGATTTTCCAATGTTTGAATGAAAAATAAACATTTTTACATGATTTCAATATTACATATTGACATGTGCGTGCGAGTGCATGCAAGATCCCACCATACCGCTACAATCGACCCGCATGGACGCCACACACACTAATAATCATCTACGACTAATACATTGATCTCAGGTGGTGACGACGAGATTAGAAATTGTCTAAACGATTCTCCTTAAATCAATGCAATAGCGTTAACGTTAATTTCAAAATTATCCTGTATACAAAATTTCTACCAGGAGTGCTTTGATTTCAATTGCTATACCATGAGAGTAACGAGTGATAACTGAAGAAATTATTAAAATTTAGTACTTCGTAGATCGTGGATAAGTATAAACTAAATTATTATCGTACCCGTACATTTATTAGACATTTTTTTTAACCTCCATACATGGGAAGTATTAATGTCAACTGCCATTACCCTAGCCACCTAATAAAAAATCCATATTTTGCTATTGTAAAAAAAGTAGCTGTGAAGAAAAATTTTAAGTAATTAATTAATTACGATTATAATAATAAATACCTAATTACAATAATAATACTGATTTTGGTTATTTTAATGAACTATGTTTGCCAACGAGTTTCTTTTTTCTTTTTTTTTTTTTTTTTGGGGGGGGGGGGAGCAGCATGTCATTAGATTACCAATTAAAGTGTATAAAAGTTGTTATAAAAAAAAAAAATATTGTTTGATCCCGGCCGCGGGCAGCATTTTTCTTCGGGCAACTCACGGTGTCCGGAGAGAAGTGCCACCATCCCCAACCGGGCATGGCAGTCGACAAATTACTACGGGTGCCCACTAAAAATCTGCCAAACCAAAACACACGCGTTTACAAACCTATAATTTCCTTCCTTTGCCGGGCTTCACGATCAATAAAAAAAAAAAAATATTAAGTTCTTGTAAATTAAACATATACCAATTATTTTAATTAAAAGTACTAATACATATTTTACTTAAATTAAGAAAGTAGCTAACCAAAATTAATGATTTGGGTATCAGAATTTTCAGAAAAAAAAGTTTTACCAGAATCTATTAAAAAATATAGTGATTACTATTTGAAAAATAAAGTTGATTTTGATATTGGTACATCTGCGTGTTTAAAATTTTTAAAATTTTTATAAAAGACATTTACATGTTAAAAATATAGAAACACGTCTTTTTTCGAAATTCCATATCATCGATCTATAATCGTTAAAAAAACCCGCGTACAATGATATAAGATACACCTTGTATATATATTATCTTGTATTTTTTACGATTCTTACAAACTGTACCTACTCAATAATTTATTATATATTTCTCATAATATAGTCCACGTGTTGATCGATGAATGTTTAACACCATTAAATTTTTATAATAACTTTCTCGGCAGGGCTCAAGTGTGGCACTATTCGTCGAGCAGGTATAGGTAACTGAATATTATATATATTTTCAGAAAATTCCATTTCATTTCAACATCAAAGAAGGGGAAAAAATGAGATATACCTTAAGGATTATTTTTAAAATAAAAGCCAACGAGAGACCGTTTTCTCATACCTATAGAAAACACGAGATTACTGTAAAAACAGAAGTGTTGGAAAATAAAAATAAAATAAAATTCGATATACAGAGAAACAATGTTGACAGTCGATAAATCATATTGAGTGCGTATATATATTATATATTATACTGACTTCGACGATATGACGTTTATCTTACTACCTGCTGTGAAACCTTTGGAAACCTAATGGAATTATTATTATTATTATTCACTCACAGACTATAGTACCCTAAAATCAAGACTGGGCTGCACAATATAAAATACATTTGATGTGATGTACACATTACATGCATATAACATGTATGTAGTACGCTTAGACGCATAGATCGTATCTTACTATCTTTATCTTTTATAATTATTATAGTGCGTCGTCCCATCACAATTATTGTAAAAGGAGAACCGTGTCGTACGGAAAAACAGGTTTTTATTTCGACGAGTAATTTTTTTTTTCGTTATTTTAACTATTATTATTATTATAATAATAATAAACGTCGTAATATATTACTCCTCGAACACAATAATATAGTCTTATGTTCCCCGCATACTTGGGCGACAGCGATGTACACGCGTGTCGTTCCAAATTCCAATGACGCAACAATTATATCGTTTCATCATCAGACCAAGAGTGTTTAGTAGTATAATATAATATACTATAATACAGAAAATATTCCGAATTCATATAACAATATATCTCAAACGTTTGGTCTCGAAGAAGAGCGAGTAGTTTTCGAAGTTTTTTTTTCTAAATATTATAATAATAATTTTATTATTTTTTAAATTAATATCGAGCTTACTATCTAAATGTTAACGCTTTAATGGTTTTCGACCTCAGCTGTTTCTACCAAAACAGACCTAGCTTATGCCAATACAATTATATAACATTGAAGTAAAAAAAATAATTTATAAATGTAAGAAAGATGACTAGGTCAACGCCGTGACAAATTCACATTTTATGTTTTTAGAAATTATATCTGATAACTTGGTTACCTATTACTTATTAGGTAATTTACCAAGTTAAATAGTTAATACCTACAATACAAACATGTAAATATATATTATATATTATTATGTATTTTGTTGTATTATTATTCGGTTTTATAAAATTATTTGAAAAAAAATTATTGATTAAAATATTATACAAACAAATTAAAGAAATCGTATTGTTCTGTTATGGCTATTTGAATATAGTGATTCATATTATGCTATGAACGATGAACCAGGCACACGCACGTACTTATACAGAAAACAATTGTTTTATATAAATCATCAAACATAAGATTATTATTAAGCAATATGTGTTTCAAATTAAAATTTATAATTTATATAAAAAAAAAAAAATGTTTTCGTAATAGATACATAATTTGGTGATAAGTACCATTTACCAATAGCCCTCTGTATACCAGTATCCGTGGCTAGGTACTATAAGAACTATAGCTCATTTATAAAATATACAAAATTAAAATTATAAGGTAGGCACATATACCACCACGGATATCAATTATTATAAATTGTAATAACAGAAATCGATCACCACGTAGTATTCAAATGTGAATTTTATGAGCGCAATTAAAATATCTTGGTCAACGTGAATTATATGGATTGTCCCAAAAATTTAAAAATAATACGCTATAATAGATGTGCCTAGCACATCACAATAATTGAATAATTGAATAATATATTATACTCCAATTAAATAAGACTCTTACCGATAGGTATTACCAGTATTGGATTTTGTTGTGTTGTGCTAGTCTCGTCAATGGCTGAATCCCCCTCCCAAAAAAAAAAAAAATAAATAAATATTTTTTACATTTAATTATATATTATAGCATATCGTCACAATTATAGTAGAGGTTAGAATCACTCATGATTTTATGTACACATACATAGTTCAATTCGTACGTGATAAGCATAAGGACGTACGTTTACATATATGTGTAAAAATTATTTAGGTACTTGTGTGTAAGGAAGTCAGTACATTTTGAAGCCCCCTTCCCAGACCAAAAAAAAAACCAAAAATCCTGGGTGCGCGCTTGTGTTTTGTTAAAAATGTCATCAGCCTTTACTTGTAAGCATATAATAATATATCCTCCGTGAAACAAAATTACACAACACGAACTCACAGAAAATTGCCTTAAGAGGACATGATACCTGCATGTGATGTCTCCGTCTCTCGCAAATTATACGCTCGTCCGAACACATGTAGCTCCGTTAATTTAAACATTAGAGCGAATTGAGCTCTTATAAAATCTGATAGTAGAATTGTTATCTAGGCAACCTCATGGGCTTTTTATTTTATTTTATTTTAATTTTAAAGGGAGTTATGAGTATTTTAAAGTTGTAAATTGTTTGTACATCTTAGAATACTTATAACTTGTCTTAAAATTAAAATATAAAAAAAAACCGACGAAGTTCACCAGATGAAATTCTTACTTCTAAATTTGATAGGTAATATGTCAATTCAATCTAATTTTTAAATTTAACTTAGCTACACGTGTTCTACTGAGCGTACAATTTGGTATGTTACGCACTTGTAAGTTGTAAGACGAAAATAACACA
>NC_042494.1:21576374-21613866 GCF_005508785.2 Acyrthosiphon pisum | reverse complement strand
GGAATTTTTACGCAAAATCGATTTTTCACAAAATTGAATTTGGTTTTTGGTGTACATTTAAAAAAAAATTTACCGTAGATACATGAAATTTTTACTGAATGTTTATATTAGCATTTTCTATATACGATAGAATTTTGAAAAATAATTTGACTCTTTTTGAGCTGTTTACGGACATTGTAAAGTTATCAATTTTTTTTAATTTTTTTTTTTCTATAAATATCAATAAAGTTTTATCTATTGGGCCAAAAAGTGTAAAAAATTTATACAGGGTTCCTGATACATTGTTACAATATAGCAGTTGAAAAATATTACAAATACATAGGCACAATTTTTTTTTTATAAGCATTTGAAGTTGAAATTTTGACAAAATTTATCAAATTTAAAATTGAATAATTATTTTGTAGTTAAAAATTTATAAAATTTTCAACTTTTATATTTAAGGATTGAAAATTTAAAACAAGATTTCGCGTAAATATTTAATTCTGTTACCAAAAATTCTAAGAAATACATACGCACAGTTTATTTTTATAGTCATTTTAAGTTCAAATATGGACGAAATTACATATTAAAAAACCTGGAATAACTATTTTAGTTATTTTGTTGTGATTGTACCTATAATATTATTTGTGCGTACTTGAAACTTCTAAAGTATACTATTATATATCTATGATAGTACCACGGTTTGTTGTTGATGTATAACGCGTTACCTAATGGATATTGTGATATGATTAATTTGAAAATTATTAATAATACTATAGATAAGTATACCTATAATATGTATGTCTAATATCTAGACTGACAAACCGTCTCCGCTCAGAATCGTTTTTCTTATACAGTGATATTATATCATTGAATTCAAATTTAATACTATCCATTATACAGTGACCCACTTGTAACCTACTGTACAGCAGAGCGACATCCGCTTACCCACCTTTTTTAAGTTGTTTTGTTTTAGTCAGAGGCGGACTTACCATTTTTCCGCCCCTAGGCATTACAACACTAGCGCCCCGTACATTGGCATGTTCCCACGGGGGGGGGGGAGTTATGTTCCATGAACTAAAACAATACTATAAAAATTGTATTTAGGTATTTTTATATTTGTACATACCAAATAAACAAATAAATATTAATACAATTTTGCATAAGTACATACTGTACATTTGTACACTTGTACAATAATTAAATCATTTTGCGCCTTGATTTATCTGAGCACTCTAGTATCTATAATCGTAATCGATTAGCAAATTTCTGAGCAGTATGCAGTACACACTATTAGTACAGGAGACGGGCAACAGTGCCAGCGTCGCGCGTCGTCGCAATATTTATTATTATTAATTACTTTATCAAGACACCTGATTTCTAGAATTAATTCCAGTATTCTAATTGTGGTGCCGGGTGCGGGGTGAGAAGGGTCATTCCACCAAGCACTGTGCGTCGTGCGAGCTGTCCCCCACCTAGCTAGTAGAGCGGCTATATACAATGTAGTAATGTACTCGGCGGCCCGAGGCAGTATATTTGACCGCCTTGGCTGGCGTTTTGCGCATGCGCCATTCACAATATTGTACGTGTTTACGCCGCACACCCGTATACCATCTCCCATGCATTAACATAGGCAACGCCGACAACTGCCTCGTCCAGTGTCGATGTCGAACCTCTAGCGGTGGCGGTGGCGCGCTGGTCGCAGGATTAGCAAGGTTATTATAGCTTATAAATTAAAACGTTACTGCGACGGTGCTACGAGAGCCATTCTCCTTTTTCATGCAAGTTGTATAGGTACAAAAAAAAATGAATATCAAATATAAATTTAGGTAAATATAATAAATTATGAAATTATGAAAAACTAAAAAGTAAAAATTAACTAAAAAATTGCGCCCCCAAAAATATTGTGCCCTAGGCCAGTGTCTTGGTGGCCTATGGGTAAATCCACCCCTGAAACGGTTACAGAATAATATTTCAGAATTGGGGTGACTCGTATATATATTATAAATAAATAAATACTTGGTTATACGCTGTTTTCAGACGGTGGCTTTAGTGCTCTGATGTATAAGGCCCAGTTCGAAATTTACTTTTCTTATTCTTGGAATTGTATATGATATCAATGTTATACATTCTATATCCACATCGTTTATGTTTTCCGTCGTATTAGTTTTTTTGGCTTATAAGTTACATTTATCCGTATATATAGTTACAAATAAATATTATATACAGTTAGGTATACAGATATTATATATGTCCTATAACCTCTGCAAATATTATGTTAGATATATCGTTGTATCTCATATTATTTGCAATGTTTCAAATCAATGGCATGTCTTAAGGGCACTGCAAATAGACATAACTTTGTTCTAAAGTCCAAAACGTACCCATCGGCTATATACTGACTAAACTAATAACGCGATATAATGTTTCTGAAAATATATCTGAATTACATCTCATGAATTTAACTTGAGATTGACTTTCCTACTTTTTTAATTCTAGATTCTGAACTTAGGAAAATAATGTATTGATTTTCAATGTTGTGTATTTTTTTTCTGTCCATCTTCACGCCTTCTGGGCCAGTAAAAATGCTTCCAAACCACAGGAATTTTTGCATAGAACCAATTTTTTATTCGTCCTCTTAATATATATCACATATTATTAATTATTATACCAAGGTATGTATAAATGTATAATTTTGTATCAGTTAGTCTTTGAAATTGACAATAATCACATAGGTACGTCAGCGTTTTATATCAATAAAATTGGCTAATTTATTAGTAGTATTATTATAACTGCGCTGTAGTTTCACGCCTGCAGTTGGCGAATTATTTTTTTTTGTTCGCACCAATGGCAGACAATCAAATACCTACATATTTCGCTTATCTTTAAGCCTCGCATAATGAAATATATCTGCAGTCTATCAATTTATATAATACTCGTGTATATATATATATATATTATATAATATTAGAGCCCTCGTACCTATACTAATCAATAATTAAATGTAATAAAACTTGGAAAATATTATGTGAACTCTGCAGATCGTTATTATACCAAATAATGTATAACGTGCTATAGTGTGTTTGTTAACATAGTGTCTGTATAGAAAACTAAAATGTATTAAAATATTTTATACATATCTACCCAATTAAGCCGGAACCCATTTTAAGGTAATCTAACAACTGCTGCAGACTAATCATTAATGTTACATTAGAGTATACATTAATTTTATACTTTTCGTCGTCATTAAATACTGAAATACCATACTACTGATAATAAAAGTGATTAGCTTGTGCATATCGACATATCGTATTTATATTAAACTCAGACACGCAGGAATGTTAATACGTTACAGAAAATAAAGAAAATATTCAGGGCCACGGTTGTGGCGTGAGCTAAGTAAAAAAATAATAACTGCACGACGGTGTGTGTATATTGAAGCAGGAGTTGCCTATTCAAACTGTGTAAAATACAAATAAATCTGTTTAACGACATAACTAATTTTCTAATGCATCAATTAACTCATAGTAAACTCCAGAACATCGGGAATATTGTGTAGAACGTGCTATTGTAAAAATCATCAAAATCGTACATTTAGAAATTAAGTTATAAATGAAAAAAAATGCGAACTTTTTAATGGCAATCGTCGTCGTAGTCGTCATCGCATCAGCGTTGCCAATGTTACCAACAATGTTACCGTTCTTATAGATTATTGTGTAAATACTCAATATTTAATAACGATAAAAATTAGTGATATCAGAACAAAAGCCCTTCGTAAACTACGTGTAAAAATGGCTAAGTAAAAAAAATATAAGATCTTTATGCACTATAAAGATGTGATATCATGAATAAATGCTAAATATATTGAATTTAAGTAAACTTATTTTGTTTCAATAATTTATTTACTTGGCGAGTAATTATTTAGAATAGGTAGTATATAAATATTAATAATAATATTTTTATTTTATTTTTATAAGAAATATACAATCTTTACATATTATTATGCATAATAAGTATAATGTGAGATTAGAGAAAAAAACATTTTGAGGTTACGTGAATAAGGAACCCTCCATTAGTAGCATATAATATTTTTAAAATAATTATAAGTTATATTTTAATAGTCCTTAGTCATTTAATTATTTTGTTCATCACACTTTGTTTCTTTTAAGAAATAATTCCTCGCTAAGTAAATAAATTATTGAAAAAAAATAAGTTTACTTAAATGCAAATAATGCGATATACTTAGCACTTATTCATGATATCACATCTTAATTGTGCTTAAAGATCTTATATTTTTTTTAATTAGCCATTTTTACACGTAATTTACGAAGGGTTTTTGTTCTGTTATATTATATTGTAGTACCTAGTACCTACCTACATGGTTATCGTTTAGCTATTAATAAGTAGTTCATTAAAATCTTCTCAAATTACCTGTATATTTACCAAGGTATCTGCAAAAGTATTCTAAATATTTAAAAAATTGAATTGTGTAAGGAAAATTACAATTTAATAATAGTGTATTGTTTCATAGTGTTTATGCAGTTTATATTTGTATTAAGTAATCACAAAATAAAATAAATCAGTATTACCTATATTGATTTGAATATCCTGCAATGTCGTCAACATTTGAACTTTATTCGAACCTTATATAAGCCTTATAAATATATTACAGCTAATTTAAGTAAATTTGAATAATTAATTTTAACTTACTAAATAGCTAACCGATAATGATTCACACGAAAATGTACAAAATAAAACGGACGCAAAGAAAAAGTTTGAAAGATATTAGAATAACATATTTTTTGAACCATATATATTATGCACTGTAATTAACATAGTAATAATTAATTGACAAATTTTAAAACAAAATTTATTCAGATATGTATTTAATATAATTTGCATGCTATAAAAATGACACTAGGTTGAACTAACATAATTTATTTAAGACTAAGTATAAATGTATAATTAGTAAATATATAATAACAGAATAAATTTAATTTATCCATTTATTAGGGCATTTATCGTTATGAAACCAGTTAACTTAATATCATAATATAATAATATATAGCCCGATATAGGTGGTTAAGTGTTAGTAATTAATAATTATATTATAACGATGTATTGTCATTCCGCTGGTTGAATTGACCTATTATCAAATTTAAAGAAATATATATTATTATCTAGGCACCCAAAGGCTTTTATAGATAAGGTCAATTCACTGTAATATTAAAAAACATCGGGAAACTCGCTTAACCTATAGGTATTGCATAAAAAACCATTCTGAGCGGATACGGTCTTCAGTCGACTGTCAGCCTACCTATATTAGTATATAGATTATACCTACACCACTATAATATTACCAGCTTTATATTATTATACATTTATAATAATGTTAGTAATTTATTTTAATATTAGTAAATAGTAATGCAGTAGGTTCAATTAATTTTTGCTGAAAACATCACATTTATTATGTATTTTATTATTTATATACATCATATATTATTGTTATACACTTTTGAGTCCATACCGACTTACCACAGAATAATAATTATCGTGGGTATGTACCAATAAATTGAAATGAATCTAAATATTATTTTGAAAAAGTTCAATGCATACCTATAATAAAATATAATAATAATATATGAAACTACGAAACCATAAGTTACCATGAATATTTTGAAATTATATCAGAATAACCACCAAAAATCACCTATAAACGTAGTTATTCTTTGTTTAAAAATCTATTTTTGTTAATATTTTAACTTCATGTCTATAAAAAAAAATTGTATGCCTATATTAATATATTATAATATGTTTTATGTGTTTTGTGTGCCTATATATTATATTGCCTATATATTTATAATAAGCTGTATTGTGTTTTTTAACATAGCGCCTATATAAAAAATTAAAATGTATTAAAATATTTTATACATATCTACCTAATTAAGCCGTAACACATTTTAATCTAATCTAAAAACTGCTGCAGACTAATAATTAATGTTACATTAAATAGTATATACATTTATTTTATATTTTTCGTAGTCATTAGTTGAACTATGATACTGAAATACCATCCTACCGACAATAAAAACGATTAGCTCGTCTGTACATATCGTATTTATTAAACGTAGCCATCATAGCATGTTGTCTAAAATCAAGAAAATATAATATTATAATATTTTTGTACTTATAATATATTGTTCGTTTCCACGCGATTCGTACCTATATCAGTTACCTATAATTGTAGCCAAGTCTAGGGAATTAAAATCTTCTTAAATTACCTATATATATAAATAAGGGACTTATTTATTTTATAATTGAAGTACCTATGGAACGGTAAAAGAACAAATTCCTTTTTATATGAAATATTGGAATGTGCCAAATATTACGTATTATTGTATGAATATGTAAAAAATATGTGAAAATTACTCGAAACTACGTCAATGAATGCTGAACGATAAAATATATTATAATTGATTGTATAGTTATTTTCAAATATGTACGTTTTATGGACGACATCCCAGACAGCAATTTTTTGATTAATAATATTGCTTTAACATTATAATATTAGTATTACGTTATTATAATACTATTATAATATTATCATTAAAAAATGCTGTCTGGAATGCAATCAGTACCTACGGAGTACGGGCTACGGTACAATATTAACCTGCAACATTGTGGTATTTTATTCGTATGGCGTATGCTGTATAGTAATATTAAGAGTGTTTATAATTTTCACCATAATTAGTAGGTCTGAAGGTCTCTATGTATTCGATTATATCAAGTGTTCGATTATTTCGTCGGTACCTACGCTTGTTGAGGTCAAGATTTATGAACTCATAGTCTTACGGACAAACCTCTAAAAACAATTATAATTTTTCGGGATTTCTAACTACGGTTAATCATTAAAATTTATAAAGTTTGATGACCAAACTGTCATAATATTGCGTTATTACACATTACGACATTTATTAATTTTTGACAAAAATAGGTAATGCATTAATTCAAAGTTATGTATATTTTTCAGAATACAAAACATTAACTATAATTATTGTTATTAGGTAGATTTAAGGGGGTGGGAGTATGGCGGATGAATCATGCATTTTAATTCATCTGTTGTTATAGAAAACGTTCATAGAAAAAGTCTGCTTGATAACGATATTTTTTCAACTACCAACTTAATCCTAATGAAAAACTTTTACCAAATGTATATTTTATCATTTTCTATAAATCATAACATTTTCAAAAATTTTGACTAATTTTGAATTACTCATTGATTTTTCAATTTTCAATTTTTATAGTTTTTTTTTTCCTATAAGTGTCAATAAAATTATTTTCGTTGGGTAAAAATACTTGAAAATCGAATACAAGGATCCCCATAAGTTGTTATAATAGCAGTTGAGAAATATTAAAGATCCATATACAGAATATTTTTTTAAAGAATTTAGAGTTCAAATTTTGACAACATTTATCAACATTTTGAAAATTTGCCAACTATTTTGTGGTTAAAAAGTTATAAAATGTTCAATTTTTATAACTAAGGATTGAAACTGTAAAACAAGGATTCTCATAAACAGTTCATACTATAACTGAAAAATTTAAAGATTGTATACAAACAATTCTTTTTTACGGATATTTTAATATCAAATTTGGACGAAATCACATAATATTTAAACGAAGAATAACCATTCATTTTAGTTATTTTGTTGTAATTTAAAATTAAATTTGCGGGTGTTTTAAAGAAAATTGTAAAGTATCTATATTATTATATTTTATACATACAATGACATTTCCAAATGCAATTTTGTGACTTTTCGATAAAAACGAATTTAACCTTCCAATGTACTATAGGTGAGCCTATATACCTACGCGGCTATGCCTTCTAATAATAAAATAAATTACTTTAACACAATAATATTATATAATAATATACTTAGTAGTTTGTAGTTAGTAAGAATAAATAGAATGACCGCCTTCGCTCAAAATCTTTTTTTCGTATACAATTATTTTATATTTTATATTGAATTCAAATTTAACACATCCATTACAGCGTGACGTATACAGGTGTACGTGATAAAAAATATTACACTGCCAAGTCATACGACTTGCATTATATTAATTATTGATCAAAATTTGCTACGGAATATACCTACAAAAACAATTTATTACTATCATCGTCTTTTCGATTTTTATATCATACTGTAAGTACCTGTATTAGGAGAATCAAATTATTATTTTTTATTATTATTTATTATTATTACCTTATAACTTATTAAGCAATAGAGCATTAATACACTATAAAGTGTCATAATTTTAGATATTATAATTTTCTACTCGTGAAATATTATTTTACACCTTTGTTGGATTTTGAAAACAGTAGGGGTAAGTATGGTAATATAATTAAATTTCACATCAATATGAATTATGCATCAAATGTTGTCGAAATATAGATATCTACTAACAAAAATCCCAAAATATACAATTGCACATATTAAAAACGATGATCTATACTTCAATACTTCAATGCTTGTTATAGTAGGTACCTATACATATTGGCTATTACCTTAAATACCTACCTATACTTACCTACTTGATGAGGAGCGGGAACGTGAGGATTTTATTTGGAGGTGACTTGGACGAGGTTTGTGTCTTGGGTAGGTAAGTCTTAAATCCTCTCAATCCCATTCTACCTAATTACAAAAATGAGTTTACCACTTTTTAAGTTACATTTTTCCGAGCTCACTTCAAACCTTATAAGATTGAAAAAAGTAAAAAAGTCAATCATTCGAAAACACAAATATTATATATAATTTATATATTATTATTAGTAATAAAACTGATAATGTTTTTTTTTTTTTTTTTTGTAGTAGGTAGGTAGTTATAGGTACTTATATGATTTCACGTAATTATAGTACAATTAAACCAGGTTTCCTTTACGTTTATCGTATATGAATACCTATAATATAACTATACGATAACGTACCTAAACTATGGTGTACACTGTACACTTGATTTAATTTAAATGATACCTAATAATAAAATATATAGGTATAGATGTAGCCATGTAGGTACATTAAAAAAAAGTATAATAAAAATATAAGTATACATGTATTTGTATTTGTGATTGATTGTAATGGTTCGACGCTTTATTTTATTATTAAGAAAGCTATTAAAATAAAAAAAGTTTTTTCCTACCTTAGCTACAAATTAATTTTATTTTGTTATTATCAGAATATCAGTTAAAAATGTTTTCTCCGCGGGCCGGATGCCGAGTGTATGTCTTTCACGTTTTTACCGGTTCATCGTTATAGTTCACCTTATCAGCCTATTATAATGATGTTATAATCATTTTAACAACATTAAAAATATACTACGTTTATGTACTGATATAATATACTGATCGTCAATCGTTATATTATAATATTTTATATGGCCTATATTTTATCGATTCTTTACCAGCCGTGATCGTCTAGTGGTTAGGACCTTGCGTTGTGGCCGCAATAACCCAGGTTCGAATCCTGGTCACGGCACAAAATTTTTTTTGCTATTCCGGGGTAACTTTTTTTTATAATTTTTGGATAATATTGTAATAGGTATGTCAGTTTATGAGTCAACAGCAATCTACAATTGCAATTTATTATAAAAGATAACCTCAGCATACGATCTCCTAAAATACAATATTATAGGTAGTAGTAGTAGTATAATATTATAGTAAATTATAAATTATTATAAATAAGACAGATTAATTATTATTATTAGGTAACTACACAAAAAAAAAAAATGATTACAAGTTATCCAACTAAAAATCAATATTTTTGCACATAAAAATGATTTATTTAACATGATGTAGGCACATACAGAAAATATAATAACTTAAATCAAACATTTTATATAGGGAATTAAATCTTAATCATTTAATAGCGACAAATTAATAAATAGCATGACATGAGCACATGGCATATTTAAGAACAATTATAATGGACATTTATGAAATTTCCATAAAATGTTTTAAAAAGGTCGACAATGTATCAAACACTTAAAAGTATATCTAAGTACTATATTATGATATAAAAGATTGGAACTTTGTATTATGTCCTTTATTATTCTAAGAGTCTATAATAAAACTATACTTAATAAATATTACAATAAGTAGAAAAAAATCCATTTGCTACAAATGTTGAAAAGTACGCAGTTCTATACAATGATAATAATATATTGGAATTATAAAATTATTGTAGTTAATCAATGTATTAATGAATTTTAGTTATTAATTTATTATATAGGTTTAAATTATTAATTGCTAATTATGGTGTAAATATCTGATATAACCTTAATATGAAAATGTCAACGATTGTCAATCAACATATTATGTATATTAATATATTTATGTATATTAATATAACCGAAAAATAATAATAATTGTTTTGAACATTTAGGTCACGCGTATTGTAATTGTATACCGATACATATTACTTATTTGGTTTCTTTTGTAAGTTTCTAACATGACGTAAAACGTTTATTGTTTGACAATTTTCGAGGTGGGAATAATGTAATATAATATTATATTGTTATAATTTTTTTTTAATTTAAAATATTTTTTCCAA
This sequence comes from Acyrthosiphon pisum, assembly GCF_005508785.2. NCBI lineage: Eukaryota > Metazoa > Arthropoda > Insecta > Hemiptera > Aphididae > Acyrthosiphon > Acyrthosiphon pisum. The sequence goes on along the minus strand of NC_042494.1, from coordinate 21,603,280 downwards.
TATCAGTTGCAGAGGTACCTACATTACAATCAAAATGTTCAAGTCAATTTGTTTGGTAAGTCATCCATTAAAAAAATGGTTAAATAGTCACCGTATTCTTTTAACACAACAATAAAAAATAAATTTGTATTATTCGTATTTTTTTTCGTGTACTTTAGCTGTTTTTGAATACATAAAAGTTTAAATTAAAATCTTGAAATGAAGTTATTAATAATACTAATATAGTTTATTTAAAAATACAGTTCCGAAAGTTTTCATACACTTCAATTTAAAATTTCGAATATATATAAAGAGTAAAATTAATGTATGAATATAAGTTAACTAATATAAGCACGTATTTTTTTTACACCTCATTGTCACCACGTCAAATAAAAATTCTAAAAAATACAGTATATTATTACCTACACAGTGGGTACACACGGTAATTAATATGGATAATAGATAATAAATATACCTTATTCATGTTTGTTCAATTGTATTCATATACGGTAAACATACCTACTTAATAATAAAATTATAGTGTTATTCCTCATTATAGTTTAAAATTTAAACCAAAATAAGTATAACATATTACTATTCATTATAAAATACCGGATGTCATGTTATCTGAAATTGTTTGGTATATTATATTATATTTGCTTAACGTCTTTATATCGTCCACATCATCAATATTATATTCGGTACACATTTTATTTGAAAAACAGCGATAAACTCTGCTCTGTTAGGTGAAGGTGAGCGTTTTATTTTTCATTCTGGATTAACAAGAACCATATTTTATAGAACATTACAAACACATGATAACTGAGAAATATCTATAATATACACACTATAAGTATAAGTTTTTTTAGTTTAAAATTATATTGTCTGGACTCAAGGAGCAATATTACATAATATTATGATAATTTAAATTTTAAATCAATATTATTCCGCGTGGCGTATAATAATATATTATGTATAATAACGACGTATAACTACTGTTTGTGGAATTCATGATAAATTGAATACTCTAACAATAATACCTATATTATATTCAGCATTTCGGCCACAACCCATCCTACAGTCGGATAACTTATGGCAAATGAAGAAAATCCAATGTGCAATACTTGCGGAACATAACTCCCAGTTAAACACACAATTACAGAATGCCTCCAGTAGGTACATAGACGATTAGACGAACTCAGTAATGAGTCAGTAACTTTAAAATCACCTACCTACACCTAATAATATAGATGTAGTTTTCAGAAAAGACGCAGACACCATCACACAAGTCTTAAAACTCTTAGACAACCCTTAACTACACAACTCAATATTCTTATACAAGAAAAAAAAATATTATAACTATAATGGTCATTGTTGACAATGTTAATTAAGATCGCAATAAAAAAAAATATTTATATAGCATAATTTATTATATTATATGTATGGGTATATTATAAAATATTATAAATATTTATATTATCATTATATTAAGGTTTACAGGATAATGACGATATATGATTAATTTAAATACTACTTAGGTGTTGCGTAATAGCGTAATGCCATACGTACTTAGGTTTAATGCGTATACATCTATTATATTCAAAAATATTTTTAAAAATATTTTATTTATATTTATTTTACTAATAACTTAATAGTAGACAATATACCTACTATAATTGTATTATATATTCAAATTTCAAGCATAATATATTTTATATAATAAAATAATATTATATTGTAAAGAAAAAAATATGCGAAATACCATAATAATATGTACGTAATATATATTAAGTATATATTGTATATATACTATAATAATATACATTTTTACATAAAGGTGCCTACTGTATGTATATTAATATATTATTACAATATGTAATTGTAAATAATGTTTATTTATCATTTAGATAATTGAATCAATTGTTTGTAATGTAATTATTTTAGAACCCTGGCTGTAACCAGGTACCAATCGTTTGGTAATATCTGCTCTAAGATTTGAATAGTTGTGGAATTCAATAATTGTACTTCAATACTTGTTATAGGTATGTTAAGCTGTAATATTATTTTCGTTTGGTTCATTTTAGTTCATGGTAGATATAATAAGTGTATTACTAAAATCATACACGGAGAAAATAATGAGACAGTAAATTACAGTATAATGACACTAGTACACTATAGGTACTAAAAGCAAAACTTAGAGTTATGTCCCAGGTACTTATTTTTTAAACTGAATATTTGTACAATAACTAAATTTAAAATGGTAGCAATAATAATTATTATATTATTATCATAATTTATTCAAAAATTATATTTGATTGTTAATATTATAATATTACCTACCTCATAGTAAAACTACCTATGTAATATGATTTTCATAATTATGTTCTCGTATATTTATCATTAATGAACATATATTTACAAACTGCATGGATTTAGAATGATATAGTGTATATTTTAAATATTATATCGACCTATAGGTAGGTACACATTATATTCTTGAACAGAATAAAGTAAACAAAACACAACGTAGTTTAAGGTTCAAAGTGAAAAAGTAATTGGGTTTAGAGTTTTACTATGATATGTTTATATTTACTTGTCAGACTTTGATCATTTTATTTCAAAAGTTGTACACATACCTAGGTATATACAAACCTATATGGTCTTTATTTATTGATACTAGAAATTGAACAAACAAATGGTTCTTTGAACTTATCATTTTTGAAATTTCTCTTTTGCTAGTTTATGATCAGCAAACAATTGTAAAATAACAAATAAATGTAAAATTAATTTTATTTATTTTATTTGGTAAAATGAATTTTCTGTTTTGATCATGTTTTAATACAAAAACATTATAATCCAAGCTCCAAGACATCTCAATTATTTTTGAGCCAAATTTGCGTATTGTATACATACACAATTTGGTTGCATTCTTGGCCAGTGCGAGTTGTTGCTTATATGCTAGTAGTAACATATAAACAACATAAGTATTAAGTCATTAGATCATAAATGTATAAGTCATAAAAACTTTACCAAAAAATAAATATAAAAACAATTTGAAGGGACATAAAATATTTGCATAACCACAAAATACATACGTTTATGTAGACGTATAGTAAATACGGTGTTATATAGTAACGATTGCGCGTGGTCCTTATCAGCATTCAGCGGGTGAGGCGTAGTATAGCGCGCGATAAATTATTTTAACTTCTAGGCAACGTTGCCAAATATACATGTGCACTACAAATATCGAAAGAAGAACTTAAGAAAATAGACTCTATCTGTATATCAATACGAAGAGTAGGTATATAAAAAATAAAACGCGAGAAAATGTACATACGTTTTTAGCCATAGTTGGAAATCGGTATCGGGACTTTAAAATTTAACTTAAACATATTAAATGTAATTTTCAATTATTTACTTTTTAATTTATTCATTATTCCAATATTTAATGATTTTTTTATAACGATAATTATTTTCTTTTAGGACGTATACTGCGTGTGTATGTAAAGTGTTTGTATTTTGTGTTTTATTCGTACCTATATTTAATGATATTTTTTTTTTATAATAATAAGTTTACCAGTAAATGAAATGTATTTAAAAACTTCCTGAATGGATGTATTTTTATTTCTATTTAAATATAAAAATTAGTTACGAAATAACTGAAATTTGTTATAAACAATTTGGCAACGTTGCATCCAATTGAATAGTCAAAATCATGTTTTTTGTTATTCCGACACTGCGCGCTGCAATCGTATACTCAAAAAGGTAGAATGCGTTCAATTGTATACTCCGCCGATAGTAACCTAGCTATTCACAACAAAAATATATCATTATCAAACATTCAAACGAAATTTCATTTTTGGGAGTTGTACCTATATATTTATATGGGTAAATAGTTTGAAATCAAAATAAATTAGAATTTCACATTGATCTACAAAAAAATATTTATAATATTATAAATATTAATAGTAAATAAAAAAAAAGGTGGGTAAGTGGAAGTAGCTCTGCTGTACAGTAGCCAGCAGGTTACAAGTGGATCACTGTATAATGTATGGTATTAAATTTGAATTCAATGATATAATATCACTGTATAAAAAAAACAATTCTTAGCGTAGATGGTATGTTAGTCTGGGTATAAGACATTATATACTTACCTATCTATGGTATTAAAAAAAAAAATTACCTATAATAGGTATCTATAATAAATTCCAAATTAATTATATCACAATTTCCATTAGGTACTTATAACGCGTTATACATCAACAACAAACCATGGTACTATCATAGATATATATCTAATATTATACTTTAGAAATTTCAAGTACCCACGAATAATATTACACAAACACAACAAAATAACTAAAATAGTTATTTTAAGTTTTCTAATATGTAATTACGTTCAAATTTGAACTTAAAATGACTATAAAAATAAGCTGTGCTTATGTATTTTTTACATTTTTTTGGTAACAGAATTAACTATTTACCTGGAATCTTGTTTTAAATTTTAAAAGTTGAACATTTTATAAATTTTTTACTATGAAATAATTATTCAATTTTAAATTTGATATATGTTGTCAAAATTCGATCTTTAAATGCTTATAAAGAAAATTGTGTTCATGTATTTTTAATATTTTTCAACTGCTATTGTAACAATATATCAGTAGCCTTGTATTAATTTTTTACAATTTTTGGCCCAATAGAATAAAACTTAATTGATATTTATAGAAAAAAAATTTAAAAAATTGACAATTGACAATGAGCTTAAACAAGCTCAAAAAAGAGTCAAATTTTCAAATTTTTATGGTATATAGAGAATGCTAATATAAACATTTAGTGAAAATTTCAAGTGTCTACAGTCATTCGATTTTTAATTACAACAAAATAAGAAAATCATTACGTGAGAAATCGAGTGAATATCAAATATTGTAAAAATATGAATTTCAAACGCTGACAAAAATGTAATTTGACTCTTGTAGAAATTTTTTTTTTTTGAAATAGGTAGACAAACTTATTAGGAATCTTGTATTACATTTGAAAATCTTAGATTTTAAAAGAACATTTTTCATGAATTTCTAACTCAAAATTTCGTCATTTTTACGTATTTTGTCAATATTATAACTTTAGATGCTTACCTATAAAACAATTGTTGCTATGGTTTTTTAATTTTTTTCATCTGCCTATGAAACAATATAATAGGACCCTTCTATTAAATTTTCATGCTTTTTTAACCAACAAATACAATTTATTTTATTGATATTTATAGAAAAAAAAATGGAAACTAATAATGTCCGTAAACAGCTCAAAATAAGTCAATATATTTGGAAAAGTTTATGATGTATAGAAAATGTTAATATAAACATTCAGTCAAAATTGTATGTACCTACGGTCATTTGTTTAAGAGTTGCACCAAAAACCAAACTCGATTTTCTCGAAAATTACCGTTTTTCCTTAATTTTTCTTTTGTTTTTCACGTTGCTTTTGAAAACTACTGGGAAATTTTTACTTTTGACCCCCAAAGTACCAACTAGATTCACTTTCCTATCAGAAAAGATACTGTTTAATAAAAAAATAAAAAAAAAAACATACATCATTGTAAAATCAATACATTCATCGTTCCACTCAGAATCTAAAACTTTGTTTTACTATAATCAAATCCCTCTGCGCAAGAAACAAACTCAAACCTAAAATTACTTATACTGGTTACTACCTAATATTATACTATATTTACTTTTAACGCCTATACTTTTCGGTTAAAACAATTTTTTTCATTTAAAGTAATTTAATAAAATCGAGGTTAATTCTGGTTCTAACTAGTTAAAACAGTTTTAACGAATATAGGTTATGAAAAGTAGTATTGTCTAGTTAAAACTAGTTATAACTGATATTGGATTGTGACTGTAACATAATATAATATATAGATACTATACCTATACATAATTTAAGTACTATTTACGTTATTTTGAAATGTTGCCAAATGTATTGATTTTTAATGTTACAAGTATTTTAACTTAATTATTAAACACTAAGTTTATTAAGCGCGATCGAGGTTTTTTTTATATATACCTATTATGCGCAAATACGGTATTTAGGCGCACAGTCCACACTAATATTTTTGTATGAGCGTATGAAACTCAAATTTTGTCGATATTGCATATTATATTCACGAGTAATAAATTAAATGTATTCGGAAAAATTAATCCAACATACCTACTTACAGTATTATTAATAATAGTAAAATATTACTATAATATTATAATTTATAATAGCAATAAAAATATATAATTATATGTCTCTGCTTAGAATAATTTTTCGTACCTATGCAATGGTTGATCAATGAATTCAAATTTTAAACTTCCGTTATTACAGCGACTTACTCAATGACGAATAACGATGTACATTCGACACTTACTATACTGCATTGTGAATACCAACTTGTCAACTTTTTTACAGGAGGGGGGTCATTTTCCTATAATTACTATAGAAACAATATTTTATGATATGAATTTATTGGAAACTTAGCACCCTTTATCTGCTTAGGGCCTACGAATTGCATTTAATCCAGACTTGACTGTAGGGGTAATTTACCAACTAAAACATTCACTTAGAAGCTTTCCAACATTATTAACTCACAAGATAACACCCGGGGTTACCAAGCTCGTAGCACAATACACATATGTGTCTCCTAAGGGAGATATAATACAACAATAAGATTAAATAACATATTGTTTTGTTTTATTGTGCAGTGTTTCAAAATAAATGCAACAGTAATAATAATACGGTGTGTCCTATCATATTGTTCAAAATAAAATTGCCTTGTATATTTGAACAGATTTAAAAATAATAGAATAGCAGATTTTGAAAAACAAAGTTTGTATTACGCAAAATCAAATGGTATACCTACCATAATATTTGTTTAAGCCATAAAAGCGGGCCCTTACTATTATATTTTTTCAACGTTGTTTACGAATTTCATGAGAAATTACCCTTGTTGGCTGATGCTGACAAAACCTAAAATAAAATACAGTAGAAATATGCATATATTATACTGCACTGTATGTGGTTCGGTCCAGAAATCTCAAACAGATAAGTTCATAAATTAAATCACTGTCATTTATAAACATATATAAAATATGTGAATATATAATATAACATAGACTAGATATGATTTATTCACATAAATGCATAAGTTCAATACTAAACTACAATTGAGTCCCAAATGAGAGAAAAATTATTGAAATCTTGGGTCAAAATCTAAAATTGAAAGTAGTTTTTCCTTAAATATTATATGTATTTTATTCCAATATTATATGAAAGTTTAGTCAAGACATTGTGGTCTATATCCTATACAGTGAAAGTTACATGGGGAAGGGTAAATCTTCCGAACTATACCCTTGAGAGCTCTGTTTTTTTTTTTTTAAATCAGTTTATATATTTTTATTGATTTATAATTCATAATATTTGTATTTTATATAATCAGTATTTTTTTCTCTCTGCCTAATGTCCAATTGCAATACTTTTATAATGATATTAATATAGCTAACAATTTTATTCCTGGATTATGCATTAATAATTTTTTTTTTTGTATAAATATCTTTAATAATACTTTAATCTCAGTAGTTTTTAAGATTTAGGAAAAACAAAAAACCAAAATTGGTAATTATTATACATCAGGAGGACTTAAAAGTGCGTAACATGGCACATTTTACGCTCAGAAGAACACGTTTAGCTCCGCTAGTTTACCAATTACAGTGAATTCAGCTATTATCAAATTAAGAAGTAAGAATATTAGCTAGTAAACCCCGTTGGGTTTTTTTTATATTTTAATTTAAAATCAAGTTATGATTATTTTAAAAGGCACAAACAATTTACAATTTCAAAATACTCATAACTTGTTTTAAAATTAAAATATAAAACCCAACGAGGTTCATTAGATAATATTCTTACTTCTAAATTTGTTAATGGGTCAATACGCTCTAATTTTTAAATTAACGGAGCTACACGTATTTTTCTGTGCGTAAAATTTATTATGTTACGCACTTAGATTTTGTATGTAAATTCATTCTTAGATTCCCTTTGTAGTTTTTGCGTAAAACTATAGTATTGTGTTAATTCAAACATTTATTATTTTAATGTTATGTTGATTCAATACGATGCCATTTTTATGGTAGGTACATATGTTCATTCTATTTAATGTGCTCTGAAATAAATCATTTTTAAAACTTAGTCGATTGAAGATCCTGTTAAACAAGTGATGGGGCCATCTTTTTTTGAAGATTGAAACTCACCTAATTTACAAACAATAATGTTATTTCAACCTAGTGCAATGTTTAAAGCATCAGAATTAGATTCATTGTATATTTGAAGAAATTTCCTTTAAAAATTTGTCGATTACTTAGGTAGATACTATATTTAATATTTAAATATAGTGGAGCTGCTTTAAGAAAATATGTAATTCAAATATATAACGAATCAATCCAATATTTTTCAAACTTTTGCAATGCGTCCGTTTCATAATGTACGTTTTGATGCGAATCATTATCAGTTTGCTATTTAGTAGGTAGTAGGTACTATAATAGATATATAAGTAAAACTTACTTGAATTACCTATAATATATTTCTCACACAGCATTTAAATATTTCCCAATTATGGTATAAATATTTTCCGGAAAACAATATAGTTGTCAAAATATTTGAAAAAGTTGCGTAAATAATAAGGAAATATTTTATTTATATTTTTTGGCCAAGAAGTTCACTTTTGGAAAATATTTTATAAAAAACATTTTAATCATATTTTTTTTAAAAACATTTTAATGGAAACATAAAAATATTAAGTCAACATTTTTGTGCAATATTTAATTATTTTATGAAAATAAAATATTTATACAATATTATTAGTCAAATATTCATTATTCAAGCACTCCAAAATATTCACAAAATATTATCATTTCCAAATGCTGTGTGGGTTCCAAGGTTTGTCTATTATGTGATTCATAATATTTCTCAAAAAAGAACGGCAAATATTGATTGATATTCATACAATATAAAATATAAATACTAAAACCGAATACAACAGATTCAACAGAATTTATTTTTATCATTAATATTATAAATATGTAAGCAGAAGACGAAAAAAGTCAGATTTAATATTTTTTTCATAAATAAAAGTCTTGATTTGTACATAAGTTTTGTAAACGTTCAGTGTGGTTAAACATACGTATTTTTGGTACTGGAATTCCTTCGCATTTATAATTTATAATTTATTTATTATTATTCGCCTTTCCAGGTGATTAAAATACTTGGACAATTATTATACATTTTTTGACAGGGTTTACAGCGGAACCTGCTTGTTAACAGATTATTTGTGAACTATATTTATATATTAATTTAACCATTTGTATATTTATTTAGTACAAATTTATGTATTTGAATATTGTTAAATATTTATATGTAAGTACCTATATAAATATTATAAAATACATTTTGGTATTTTTATGACGTTCAAATTTGAATTATATTTATTTATACATTCAACCATTAATTGTACATTTATTGATTTTCATTGTATATTGTTTAATATGTTTACTTTTAAGAGGATGTGACACCCGCGTGTGTTGCCTCCGTCTTACAAGTGCGTAACATACCAAATTGTACGTTCAGTAGAACACGTGTAGCTAAATTACATTTAAAAATTAGATTGAATTGACATATTATCAAATTTAGAAGTAAGAATTTCATCTGGTGAACTTCGTCGGTTTTGATTTTATATTTTAATTTTAAGACAAGTTATGAGTATTCTAAGATGTACAAACAATTTATAATTTTAAAATACTCATAACTCCCTTTAAAATTAAAATAAAATCAAATAAAAAGCCCATGAGGTTGCCTAGATAACAATTATACAATCAGATTTTATATGAGCTCGATTCGCTCTAATTTTTAAATTAATGGAGCTACATGTGTTCGGCTGAGCGTATAATTAAGGGGGGGGGGAATTATCCCGTTTGATCATGGCTGCAAAAGTCTAAAGAATCGTTTGTGGGATGACACGGAGTGGGGGGTCCTAGATTCATGGGTCTTAATAAATACTGCGCAACCACTAAAGATGGTGAAAAAAAATAGCACTTTGTAAAGCAGATTACCTCTAAAAAGTGTAATTATATACGCCATAACGCAATAATATTAATTGTGAAAATGAAAATAATAGACGAAGCAAATTCAAATGACAACATTAATCATTATTGACTGTTAGGTCGTGTAGTTTTTAGTGGATTTATCTACACAAGAAAATAATATAATAGTAATTAATATTATTATAATTTAAAACTATGAATATGTTTCCATCAGCTCCGTTATGTTGCCTGATTTGATACTTAGGTTTATGTGTCTATGTTGTACTATTGATTGGTACTGTATTTAGCCATTTTATTATGCAATGTTATAAAATTAACACAAATTACGGACGATTATTATATTGACTTTAGTATTATAGAGATAAGACTTAAATATTTATATTTCTATACTATATTTATTTTGGATTCCAGTTCTTTGATGTGGCTCCCTTCACCAACAACCACAACTCCTTTGGAAGCCGTCGCGCACAGTTTGAATACCTCTGGTAAAACCTAAATTGACTGGGCTATGACGTCATTGCCTTAATTTATATCTTTGACTGTATCATATTATATAGTTTGAGTTTTTGATTCAATTAGGTATTCAAATATATTTTGTTAATGGCTATATAATATTATACTTCTATACAGTAATGATTGACAAATATACGTTTATACTTTTTTATCTTTGATTGTAAAATGTCAGTGACGTCATTTCAAGGTTTTAATTAATACCGCGAACCTTTTTAGCAGTTAAGTCATTCAATTTTTTCCTCCTCTGTGCAATTATAACTTACGAAATATAAAATATGAAAATATCATTTTAAATGTTATTATTTCGAAATGTTTTAATGATTCTGATTTTAAAAATTCAAAACAAATTATTATAATTATTATTGTTATGTTAATATCGATCATTATCCTTTTTGCGAGTTAACTATATAATTGCTTTTATGTTACGGCATTTTTCACTTCTGAAATCAGTATTTTTCATTGTAACTAAAAATAATTAGGTAAACATATTATAATAAATTTGAAGCACTTATTTGAACACTGTACCCAGGCAGTAAACGTACTAAATTGCAAACAATATTTTCTATGGCAGGTGCATAACTTTACTCTCGTACTTAACCAAAATAAAATTAAATTCACCCAATTATTATCCAACGGCTTACGTGCTGATTTACATCGCCTAAATTATGAAGTCAGATTTCAACCTGGTTTATTATTAGACAGTACTCCTCGTGTATATACCTATGTATGGACGTGATGATTGTGATGGTAATTGGAAAAATATCTAAGTAGTATAATTTGTACCTATCCTGGCTATGGGCTTATAATAACCGTAATGCACAACGGTGCGTATTCAGAATAATTTGTACTCTGTAATCATTCCGTTTGCATATACAAATTATTGCTATAAATTATAATTGAATAAAGGGCGATATTATATATAGAGATTAACGGTCACAGAAATGCGTATAATATCATCTATTTGGAGTGCGGTAGACATATTATTATAAATAAAGAAATGTGGATTTTCTTATATTATTATACTATACGGCTATTATAATACTGTGTACAATACAAACTATAATATATCGAGTATACTTACATATTATATTATGTATAATATTTATATTGAATCTTTTCAGTCCTATAACATCATCGCATAATATAGACATCCCGGCATTATAATATTATAATATCCTAATATGTATACACGCATAATATGTTACAAAACTTTCATTTGAATATCTTATTATTTTATACAAACATAAATGTACTTGTAGTGATCCGAAATGGAACCGAATTTTCACGTAATATATAATATATATTATCCTCAATACGTTCAAAGGATGGCCGTTTTTTGCCCATTTTATATTTATAGCACCAAATATCACTCTCTCTCTCTCTCTTTCTCTCTCCTCTCTCTCTTCTCTCTCTCAGTGAGTGTCCACTCGCACATTCATTTATTCATAAGACATATGAAACTAATAATATTATTATGTATTTACCCTACACGTGATGGGAAAACATTTCAAAGCGATCGGGTCCCGGGGGTGATCGATGAGCGTCGACCACTGGCTTATTATATTTTATATTATGTCCTTTTGAGAAGTAGATACGTTATACGTGTACGTTCTACGCGTTCGAGTGGTCAATTATATTATACACGTGTGTGCTTATTCACGATTTCGTCATGTTTACTTTGCCTATCCGGCGTGTTGTGCTCAAACACAATGAACAGTAATCCTGGGGGACACGTGTAGACCTTTGCACTACACCGTTGTATATATATATATAATATTACCCATTTGGATTGCGCCTACAAATATCAATCGAATGACGCATACAGCAGGCAGAGATTTTTCGAATTTCCGGGCTTAAATATATAAGCAAACAAATTCACATACCAATATAACTTGACCTATCAATGTTATAAACATTTTTGTTCCCTTTAAGTGGTTATACCTATACTCCTTTACCATAATTATTAATACATGAAAAAATATTATGTGTATAATATAGGATGATTATTTTATTATGAACCGCTTCAGGGTATCAATGTATTTGAAAATATTTTTTTTATGGTTTTAAGTGGTTACAAACGTGTTTTTTCGTGTTTTTCAATATTTTTTATCCATATCATTTTTAAGTTATTACTTTTTTGAGTGAAAACATACATTTTGAAAGCAATATTTTTTTCTGAGTATTTTAATACTTAAAAATCGAATTTTTGACTAGTAGTTTTTGATTTAAAACTGTTATAGTTATCTAAAAATGAGTGGAGTCGAGCGCGAATTGGGTGTAGATCATAATAAAAGAATCACCCTATACATATTAATATATTAATTTTATTAAAGTTAATAATTATTAAAATAATAATATTATGTACTTCAAAAACAGCGTAAAATCAGTCATCAAACATTTTGCTCAAATTTTTATTTTTTATAGAAGAGGTACTACCTACCTTTAATATAAATAAAAAATAAATATTTTTTTTTTAAGGCCCTGGCAGGAATTTGGATAAGGACTGCATATTGTTCGACATTACACCTGCGTGTTGTCTCTGTCTTACAAACGCATAAAATAGTAAATTTTACGTTCTGCATAATCTATTTAACTAAGTAAAATAAATTATTATGTTTATTATGTGAGAGTGAATACCAATTATCAGATTTAAAAGTACCTAAGAATATTATCTAGTGAGTAGTGAAACTCATAGTGTTTTTTTATATTTTAATTTTAAAGAAAGTTAAGAGTATTTTTAAATTATAAATTATTTGTCGGTACATTTTAAAATACTCATATAAGCATTACTCACTTTAAAATTAAAATTAAAACCTATGAGATTTACTAGATAATATTCTTACTTCTACATTTTATAATAGGTCAATTCGCTCCAATATAAAACATAACAGGGTTAAATAGATTATTCGGAACGTACAATTTGCCATGGTATGCATTTATGGACGGAGACAACGCATGTGTAGCGTCTTCTTAATATTATGAACTTCTTATGCACACAAACACGTCGTTATATAAACGCACAGAATTCCAATTTCGAGTCACGTACACTGTCATTGCATATATGGCGCGTTTACAAAACGAATAGTTTTGGGCAGAATAACAATATTATTTACCTTCTATTTGATTATAATGTATTCGGAATGTAATAAAAGACAATAGGTATACAATAGTTTGACACCATAATAGTGCATGCCCGTAAAATAATAATATTTATATTTTATATTTATTTTTATTGTTTCAAGTAGTTCAATTGATCAAATATATACATTTATAACCTAATATATTCATGAAAAAAAATTTTTTATACATTTTATATTTTATTAAAAAAAAATAATTTCATATTAAATAATTTCATATTAAATAATAAATTATATTATATTATTAAATTCAATAATAAACGTTTTAAAAAAATGGGGGGGCGGGGGGTTGGAATGTCGGCATCAAAAATATGTCGGGGGAAAATGTCCATTTACCATTTAAATGCTGTATGCTCTGTGGGTATAAATTGTAAAAAATTAAATAAAACATAAAAAATATGAGAGTAGAATTTATTCTAACAGTGTTATTGTTTAACTTAAAGTTTTTAAAAAATATATAAATGTGCCTTTAAAAATATTTATTGACCCTATTAACCAGTGTAGCACGAGTCCCTTAAATTATTTTTTTACCTAGGTGGTGGAAATAGGTATAATACGTGTAAATTAGGACCTGTAGCCTGTTTGAATTGTCCAATTATAAGCGAATGAGTCAATTATCTAGCTTTACTGTAAGTCCAATAAGCCGCTTTTACTGTATTACTGAACCCTTATTATCTTGTGATGCGTGATGTGATTTCGTCCATAATAGATGCAAAATATTATTTTAATGTTTTCTGTGGAAAAAAAATGTAATTATAATGCATATTTATTTATATTTTATTAAAAGAACATCTGTAGTAGCATCGGTAGTAACGGACATTGGAAAAGTATTATACATGTTGGTGTATATTATAAAATGTTCAACTTTTTTTTTCTTTTACAGACACATTAAAGTATCATTACTGTAAAAATGAAATGATAAATTGGTTGAAAAATTATTAAGATTTCTTATTCACGTAACTTGAGTAAGTTATAAAGTACCTTTACCTACTATAAATAGCATTTATTGTTGGGTAGGTATTTACTTGCACAGGCTACAAACAATTATCCTAAATCATTAAACGTCTTAATAGGTAGCTATTATAATTATATTACGTTTTGAACATGATAAAATGTAATATTGTTAATCAAACCGACACAAATATTCGTTGAACCGTAGTATCGCGTCTTAGCAAATCGATTTTGTACCTATTAACTATATTATCGTGCATACGTACAACTGTCACTTGACAAATCTTGCAATTACAAAATCATCCAATAAAATACATTACAGATATATTGGTTGTGGGCGAAATCTAATCCCGTGACCGAGCGTATTCTGACATTGGTCATTGGTTTTCGTCATTGGTTTTCGAGGTACAATATACATCTAACCTATACCATTACTATTTAATATAAAATATATCCACGTACCTAAAGCTCGCCGTGGGGATCTGGTACGTCCGATTTAGGGTATACATAAAATACGAAAACCGCAATAGGCTTTTCCCTTGACGTTTCGGAAACGAGAAAAATCTCATTTCCATTTCACCAGTCTTACTTTTATGTTTGATATATGCAATCTGACCTAACCTACAACTGTGTTGGTTATTTTATTTCAAACTGCACACACTATAGTCCCTACCAGCTACTTATAATATGTATTTCCGACAAACATCGTAAAACTAGGGTCGAAAATCGAAATTCAGGAGTGGGGGGGGGGGGGCTAAAGTCAAATATATATAGTTTAAAATGAATCCGTTTCATTAAATATAAACTCGTCGAATGTATCAATACAAAAGGTTTAACAGAGTAACAGACGGTTATATAATTTATATTAAAATAAATACAATTTCACTAACTATAAATTTAAAAAAATAAGTTAGGAGTGGTCCTTCGGTGAGCATGCTAAATTCTCGGTTTCCAAACGTATTTTATAACAACGCAATGAATAGTTCCATATTATACAATTTATGTAGGGGGTAAGTCAGTAACCACATGGACAATAAATAAATAAAAATCAACAATATAATATATCAACAATCGTAATTATGTACTGGTAATGTCTGAAAAACTAACAGACAGTCGGACGGTTCATTTTTATGAATTTCTAAGTCAAAAGAATTTGCAGATTTTCGTTATTTTTACGAATTTAATCAAAATTTTAACTTCAGACGGTCGTATAAATTGATTGAGGATTTTTACGCATATCTTTTTTTTTATCGATATAAATTTTAAAAAAAAACTAATAATAATCGAAAATTTCATATGCCAATATGTCAAAATATTTTTGAAATGTTAAGATGATTAGAAAATTTTAATATAAACATTAAATGAAAATTTCATATGTCTAAAATAATTTTTTTTAGAGTTACACCAAAAGCCAAAATCGATTTGACTGAAAACCGATTACCCGTAAAAAATCCCATTTTCCTTAATTTTGTTTTTGTTTTTCTTTGCGTTTTTGAAAACTACTGAGAATTATGATTTATGAGTCATGACCTTCTTTAGTTACAAAGAACATTATTTTTAATAATTTAAATTACTTATAAAAATAAATAATAATACAAAATAAAATAAATAATTATAATTATTGTGAAAAAATATAGAAAATTATATTTTTATTGATTATTATAATGTAATAAAATATAATATAATATAAATAATCATAAATGTGCGTTTCTTAGTATTAAAATAGTATTTCTATAATTACATAAGCCATTGGTCTTTGTGCAAAAAGCCCTGAAAAATTCTGTCTGTTTGCTGGAAAAAAATTAAAAATTTGAAACGGGTCTATATAAAATCGTCCTATATATTTCCTTTTCTGTTATCCCTACTACCACGAGTCTCAATTCTGTTATCTTGACTACCTCGCCGATGCTGATTTAGATAAAACCGATAATAAATCATAGACATGGATATAAATATAAAAATTTAAAATACAATTCACAATACAGTTCATATTTTATACGTACATAGACATTTTTTATGAGCGTTTGAATATATAAAAGCACTAAGCAGTCACCCACCTACCACTTGCAAAAGTATTTACCTAGTTGTAGCCATACGTGTTTGGTACTAGTAAGCTAGGTCTAATCTAACGCACTGTCTCCGCTCAGAATCGTATTTCGTATTCAATGATTTATCATTGAATTCAAATATAACACATACGCACTACAATGACATACTTCACAACTACTATACAGTACAATGCATATTAAACTAAATAATTCTAAACACATTTAATAAATAATTTGGTAATATTCTTAATTATATATTTGTATGTACATTGTATTTTTTTTTATTGGCAATAGAAGAATTACAATTATTTATTTATTCAACTGTTTTATTAAAATGTTTATATTAATAAGGCTCTAGTTATGCACTAATTATGACTCTTAACTATTTACAGTGACTATGTACAATAAATAATAAATACATTATTTTCAACCATTGTAACTATGTACAATGTACATAGTAACTAATAGCGAACGAACGGCCGAATACAACAGGAATATTTTATATGATGCGTTGTAAACTTATGTTTAGAAACATAAAACAATTTGATCATTATATTCGATATGTTTGTTATGTATCAATGATTTTTAATAAATTATTCAGCTACCTACTAATTAAAATCATATAGCTACCTAGACACTTAATACATATAGGATTTTTATCAACTATGTAAAAACACAAGTAAAAATAATCAAAAAACTTAAAAATTAAAATAATACCTAAACATTATGCTACTTATATAAAAATGTATTTTTAAAAATCACGAAAACTGTCTAGTAAAATATTTGTTGGCAGTCAAATGGATCATCTTTACGCGTATTATACTACACCTTATTTATATTGCCACGGCGGGGACGGCTTCTAAGTTCCATCACGCCCCATTACACAGTTACACGCCTCCGTCGATTCCCCATGGCTGACCACATAATAAGTGGTACCTACTACACTTCTGCGATATTTATTTTGAAGTACTTTCTAAGGTTGATTATATTTATATACTCAGGGACCTCCCAACCTCCTACCATATTTGCAGTCCACAATATTTATTTTAATTTGATATTGGTTATGTAACGGATAGTATCCCTTTACTTCAAACAATATAAGTATAATGAACATAGGTAATCAATATAAAGATATAATAATTAATAACACTGTCAGGTACAGGTGATCGAACACAATATAATATAATCTATGACAGCTGCCAAAAGTGCAACTACACAAAAATAGTAAGATCAACCGGGTTGTAAAACTGTACAAGTATAATAGTTTAAAACCCACATTAAAAGCCACAGAGCATGTATCTATCGACGAGATATGGGGGCTTGTCAATAACACAAATAGATATATATATAATTATACATATACCTAAACTAGTAACATGAAGTAATATGTAGCGAACAGTTAGCGTTTTGCGGAATCATCATTATGACTTTTTGTACATGTACGCCACAGGATATCGATAACGTGTTGACGCGACACAAATGAGTCAATTGACCCGGGGGTAGGTAGGATAGCCTGGGCCCTTATAAAAGCAGACCAGAAACGGCCTGTATTCAGACGTGTTCACTCCACTGCACTACGAGCACCTTCACGACACCTTGGGTAATAATCTTATTATTTGGACTTCGTCGAATTATTGAAGTATATTTTAATAAACCACATAGTAACATTTCACCTGTCTACAAATGTATTTATCAACTACCTTATCATCATCTTCATCGTCAACAAAACGGTCTTGCTACCTACAAACCTTAATATTTCTCGAAGTCACCTGGCTATCAGAATATTACACTGACTAATCAGAGCTACGAGAATATTACAGTTAGATACTTAAAAAAATTACCGGAGCCACGGCTAAAAAAAAAAAACCATCCCACTGATTGTGACAATAAATTCTTAGAACCTACACAATATAATATTTTCCTATAAAGATAGGCATGTTTTTGCGATTATATAATATTATAATGGTTAATCAATTAAACCACTAGGCAACGGCCCTTTGGGATGGTTAAAATCCGACCGGGGCAAATAACACCACTGTGCTTATCCTTTAAAATTCGCCCCTCCTGTTATCTTGGTCTGGATCCACCCATTGTATCTTTATTTTGGAACAATGTTTAATACTTTTCAATGTAACTATACCGTGGTAATTCATTACTTATGTAAATAAATACACTTATTTTCTTTTTTGTATGGGTAATTTATATAAAATAGGTGTAGTTTATAATATATTATATCAAACTTTACTAAAATCTGATAAATTGGTAGAGATACCTACTATTTAAATTTTCACGAATTTGCATATTCTACGGGATTTTTATAATACAGGTTTTTTTTAAGCTTTTTAGTGCGATGGAAATCTAATTTCCACAAACAAGAATATACGATTAAAAGTAATTGACAGGTACGAAAATTCACGGGGACACGATAAGACGTGGGTCTGTAAATATATTATAATATTTGTACGACGACAGCTACGGCCTCGCAACGGCTAAAAATACGATTTATTAAATTAAAATTGTTTTAAAACATTTGTCTCGATTGATCGAAATTCTCCCATTACCAGGGGTCGGAGGATAAGTGTATTATAATTTTGTGCCACTGCCGCCAAATAGAAATTGACTGCGACTCACGAGAATAATAATTTATTATTAGGTATATTTTGTTTTCTTATAATAATATGAATAATATAAACAGAAACACACGTGTGACTCAAGAACTTAAGATAACATTTTCGTTGAGTACACATACCTAAAAGGTTTATTTTTTTTAGCGCGTTTTCAAAATTTAACATACGACCAAATATTAGGTATATAAAATAATTAAAATATTAAAAATGTCATGAATTCTCTACTACAAAATATTAAAATAATTTACATATTTTCGTGGTTCACAGATACATTTCGTAAAAATTAAACAATTATAAAAAAAAAATATGTCGATTTATATAAATTCCCATAATGATTGAAAACACACTCGATAATTAGAAGTAAAGAATTTTCGACGAGGACTATAATGACTTTCATTAGGTATAACAAATAAACAATCGTTTGTTGTCTAAATCGCTGATAAATATAATTAGTGTGAGCAAATTATTTAAACGCAACGTTGTTAAATAGTTATAGGTATATTCTATAACCTAGAATATTGTTATATCTATAGTATTCACTATTCAGATAACTCGTATGGCTAAATATTATTTTTTATTATTCATTAAATTTATTAATTTCAGTTATAAATTTATAATTTTCAATGGTTGTCACTTGTGGGAGTAAAATGTGTACAACAGCAGAGTCTGACTTTGGGTATAAGAATACCTATATTATATATTTTAATTTTTCATAATATCATATCGCCTGGTATGGGCTGTGTGGTAATGTGGTATATTATAAAATATAGTATTAATAATATTAATTTGACTTTATCATTCTATACGCCATGATTATTAAAACAATCTATAATGATTACAAGATGAAATTAGTCAAGTAGTTTAGCTAACGCAAATTTGCCATGTTGAACGCGAGAAAGTGAAAACAAATAAAACGCCAACACCCTCTTATTTCCTTGTGAATTATAAATAATTATTATAAAAAATCATACAAAGAACTTTGTATTCAATTTTAAAATCTTAAGTAATTAGGTGACAAAATTAAAAATGTTATTTTGACGAATTTTGGATTTACACTCAATTTTTTTTTATTCTATTATAAACAACTTATGAAGAACCTTGGATTAATTTCCCAAGATTTTTGATCGAGCATTAACATGTTAATTAACATTTATAGAGAAAAAACGAACATTTCAAAATACGAAATAACTCAAAATTATACATAAAAATTACACAATGTATAAAAATGCTAGGTAATATATAAATTTAGTAAAAATATCCACGGTTATTCATCGTTGAATAATAACAAAATGGGGTTGATCGATAATATGAATCATTTTTACTACCTACTCTAAAATAAGGTGATATTAGACTTCATAACAAATAGCGAGTTTATTTTATAACTAAGTTTATGAGCTTTCAGCTATTGATAATATTACATAAGTAGGTATATAACATAATTTTACTATCGTAAAATGCTAAATAAAATACGTATATTATATAGCGGACCATATTTTATTTACTTCATAACTTAAATATGAGCATGAGTATATTTAAACCATGATTATGAATAAATGTATATTAGGGTACCTCTATATCAAATAATTAAGATATTGAGGCCGGAAAGTTTTAAAATTGCCCGACCACATTTTAAAAACTTCGGCGCCACTGATTATAGTACCTACTATGTAGATATGCAAAATGTACATATTTTATTGGAATTTGGGAACCATCACATACTATATTAGGTATTCGAAACCCTGTGGGGTAACATTTTAATATAATAATATGGTGGTATGCACTATGCAGGGATATGGCGCGTTTGTCTTTCATAATAAATTGTTACCATTTCTTTAGCCTTTGTCGTTTGAGAATTGCAGCGAATAACTCTGTTATTATTACATGGGTAGGTAATTATTTTAACGTAACTCGTAATATAGGTAGGTATAGGTACTGATTATTTTGTAAGTAGTTATAGCATATTTCAAATATCTTGTTGTTCTGAGAATATTTTTAAATGGGAAGTAAAATTATATGAAAATCCATATTTGTTGGTACTTATTAACTATTCTTATATTTTTACTATTTTTATCGTTATAATATTTTAAGTTTTTAAGGCAACATTAATTTTTATTCCATCATCTGAAAAAGATTTTATAGAGAATTTTGAATTTTGATGAGTAAAAATCGAATTTTAAACAAAGAAATATTTTATTATTTTCAAGTAAAGTGTATTTTCAATTTGTTTTTAACATTATATAAGAGGACGCTATACACCCACGTGTGTTGTATTCATCTTACAAAATATGTAAAACATAGCAAAAACTGCTTTACACGTGTAAGAACCACTTAGGCTATAATTCAAGCTAAAAAACTCATTTTTCAATCTAGGTATATAGAAGAGAACAATTACTGTGCAACGTTGATTTCATTTTTTTGTTATCATAACTAAAAACAAAGTTGTTCAAGTTTGAAAAACTCAAAAATAATAAATTATTAAACAATAAGAACTTTTTTTGTATTTGTGATATCGAACAATTAAATACAAAGTTGCACAGTTAATGTTCTCCACTTTCTATAGAGTGAAAATTTGGTTGCTTAACTTGGACTACAGCCTGACAACACATTCGGATGTAGCGTCCTCGTTTTGTTATTTAAACTGCTAATTATTATTAATTGTTTATGAAAAATTTTAATTTAATTTTATAATTTTTGAATAGCCGGTAGGTACGTACTATATATTTTATGCTATCTATTTAGGAATTTTTTGTGTACATTTGGCTGGTTTTTAGTGCATATAAATCACCTTTCTATTACTCTAGTAATAATAAGTAAATTTAAATTTAAATAGTTAAATTTTAGATGAACGGGGTACAGTAAGTTGACCAACATTTTGAGAGGTACTTCTATGCCTCCCCACTCCGCTCATTGAACATTTAATACACATTAAGGTCCGTATACACAATGTTTGGAAACTAAGTATACTTTATCTTTCTCCTAATGAAAAAAATAATAAATTATAAAGAAAAAAGGTTAACATGATTAATTCTGGTCTATGAAATTGCTTTTTAACAATAAATAAATTTACAGTTTGAGTCAATAAAATAATAAGTTTTAAAAATGAAATAATATTATCATTGATTTAATACTTTTTTATTTGTGATAAGAAAACAATGCATTTAAAAGTAAGGGGAAAACACGATAGGTGGTAGACAGTAATCAAATTAATTACTAAATCATCATTATTTTAATAACATTTTTACTTTTAATATAAAGACTTGATTTTATTGAAACTCAGAGAAACTTATAATTAAATTAAAACTATTACCTTTATTTGACAACTAATTATTCAGTTTTCATTACCTACCTACCTATTTGAACAGCTATTTTACTTAAAGCAAATATTTTCTTTAGAAGTAAGGGAAATAAATTATTGAATTAAGAAAGTTTTACTTTGTAGTCAATGAGAATATCATTCAAAATAATCACATTGAAAAATATATAGCATTGAATATTTTATTTAAATTAAATAATTTATATGTTGCTGAGTGCTGACACTTATACAATAATTTATAATATATACAGGTTGCTGTACATAATTTATAAATAAAAATCTGTAATCAATAAGCTACATGACATTATCATATTTTTATAGGAACATTTAAGTTTAATATCTAAAAGTTTTCTAATTGGTAAGGGAGAGACCAATCTACGAGTGAAACAATTTAGCAAAATGTGCAGCTATAGCTGTATGTAACGTTAAATTTTTTGGCTAATATTTTCATAAATTTCAAATTCCGGAATATTTGACTATTCAATACCTACCCTTTAAAATGACAAACCCGTCTATCAATAATGGTTAATAATTATTATTGACATATTATATTTATAATTTAATTATTTCTTTATCCTGCTTAATCAAAAAAATTAGGTGCGCCTGGCTACAGACGAAGTCCAGGTCTTAATGCCTAACACGACCCCCTGAGGCCCAAACGATGTGCAACTTTTTATCCTCGATAAAACTCACAGCCGGCCGGGGTCACGTTAAACTTTAGGCTGAAACGATGCTGCGCCGTCGACGACGGTTTAATAATATAGGTACAAATTATAATGTGTAATTAATTATTGTGGTGCGGTGTCTGGCTTCGGTAACTGATGTGTTCTGGGTGCCTCAAGCCTCTAGTGTTCCCGAATAGGTGACCACCCGGGTTTTCATAGTGGTAAATCTTTGCCACGCATATAGGTGAACGCATAGGTACACGTGTTATAAGGCCATAATACAGTCGGGCAAATGTAAACTGGGCCCGCGGTTACCTTTTTTGTTGTAAGCTCAGCCCGGAAATTTTAGGTAATAAAATAGGTCGATTGTAAACTCAGCCCGGAAATTTAAAATTATAAAAAAGGACGGTTGTAAACTGGGCCCGATAATTATTTTGACCAATAAAATATAATAAACGGAACAATTTGTTGTTAACAAATAGTACCTATTTATCGGTGTGTATATATCGGTGAGTGAGAAGGTTCGTCAAACACGTCATGGCTTTTTACTTAAAAAAATAGATTTATTACCTTACATTATTAACTATTGCACTACAGTTTTAATTATATTTGTACACTTTTGTAAACTTATAATTTTACATGGATACATTTTACTTAAATTTTTTCACAATTTTAGTGAATTCTACATTTATATAACGAACTTCATACTATGAATAAAAATATGAAAATAATTTTTGGAGGATAATGATTATCACCTCCACATTGTGTCCTCTAAATTGTTCTCAAAAATATTATACATATTTTATTTTTATTCAGGCCGAGTTTACACGTCAATCATTTTTACCTGTAAAAACTCCGGGCCCAGTTTACACCTAAATTATTTTTACCTGAAAAAAACAGGGGCCGAGTTTACAATAGACCTTTTGAACATTTTTTTTCCTCGGGCCGAGTTTACAATCGCCCATACAGTCCATACCTCCATATACTCTCCCCCACGGTGATAAAACCTACTAAATAACCCAGGCTAATGTTCTCAGTCTTCCGATGTTGAAGCCTTAACCAGGGACTAGAATCGAACCTAAAAGAACCGGTTCTAGAACCAGAGCCTTTAAAATATTAATGACCAAAACCGAAACCTTTATTTTAATAAATTAAGTACCGGGACCGAGCCAGATTTTTGAAATTAAAAATGTTCTTTTAGGTTCCAAAGTAAAATTATTTTATTTATCATAATTTAATGGTATTACTGTTTTGTTTATAAACTATGTAACTCATAAGAGTTTTCTAATATTTCTCACACTATTAATTAAGCCGCATTCCGGATAGGTATTTAAAATTATTATACTTTACGGTACCTAAATTATCTAGAACCGGTATCGAAGTTATTCGGAACCGATACCTTTATTTTTTTTACCAGAACCGAATAGTTATTTTATTTTTGGAGAACTAGTGCCGGAACCGATACCGATAAATTCAAAAAGTTCCAGTCCCTGGCCATAAATAAATTATAAAAAAAAAATGTATTATTATAATTACATACCTACCTACCTTCTTAAATATTGTCGTATAATAAACGTCACGTCATTCCGAAATGGGTATTTCCAGATTTTAAGGCTCAATAATGACGAAACAAGCATAATATTAAAATATTGACCAGGCAGATGGTGTTGAGTATTTCTATACTATATTACTATAGTAATATTATCTATACCGCTATTGGTCACCCCACCACGGGCAATAACGAAAATGATGGTAACAGCCTTGAAGGTACGTATATATATATATAAGTATGGTATAGTGAAATGTCTGACATGAACAAAATATCCCAAAAAGTAGTGGTGGTAAAATATTTTGTATTTAGTACAGTGAACATAAGAAAACGTTTCAGTAGGTTATACGACAGTATAATAACACAGTATGTTATAACACAGTACCTGATTTTACTGCGATTTGGCCACTTTTTGAATATTCATCGTACGAATTATAAGTATTATAATTCTATTAGTTCGACAACAGTTCATTGTCGCCACTCGACAAGCAGGAGCGATACCTACCTATCCAATATCATTAAATATCGGTATATACAAACATATTATATTTATTTATTCGAATTTAATTAAATGTATGATGTAATATTATAGGTAGGTACTCAGTGGCGTAGCGAATCATGTTTTTCAGAAGCAATTGCTTCTGGTTTCTGGGGGGTGGTGGTGGGCCATAACCTCATAAAGCCAACATGCACGATCAGTCTTTGAACTTAATTTTGGGTGATATCTCACCTCCCTATTTGAGCATATGAGTATCGTACACATCAATTGGAGTAGGGTGTGGAAGGTCATAATAATATGTTGGCTTCCATATGATTTAAAGTTCGCTACGCCACTGTAGGTACTTATATTGTAAATTAACTAGGTGCATAAAGCATCTATTTAGAAAGGACCGCATAACCATTACGATTTACGTCGGCGGGACACTTAAATTCTGCGCGGAATGATACATATTGCATAATATGTAGGTACCTACCTAAAAGTTTTGTTCATGTCTTTCATTATTTATAAGAATTCATGTCCTTTTAAAATTATTTTATTTTATTTTATTTCACTTTATTTAATGGTCACTAATCACCAAAAATAAGAGAACAGTTTTAAAAAAGGTCGCATTTTTTCATTTATGATTTTTTTGTCACATGTGTTATTTTCCATCAATTATGTTTATCGCGATAAACCATATTATGTATTTGTTATGTAAACACAGGGCTATCATAAAAATGTCAACAAAGCGGCATATGACTAAAAAAGAACGAAAAGAAAAGAAAAAAGAAGAAAATAAAACTTCCAAAACCAACGTAAATGATGCAGGTTGTGTACTAGATCAACACAATTGGCCAGATCTTTCGGAATCGGCCAATAATAGAGGAAAGGTCAAAGAGAGAACTGACCAATGTAATATGACATCAACAGCACAGAATAATGTTCAACAAAGTGAGTATGGATGATATACTATTTATTATAATATTATTTCTTTATAAATAGGTAGGTATTACAGATATCATTGGCCGGCAATAGTATAGGTATCTACATACCACGTCTACATAACTCTCTATTGTTGTTTCCTTTAGATTGGTACTTAGTACATGCAGTGATTAAATATAGAATCGTATGAAAATATATTATGTACATACCTAGCTTTAGTACCTATATTTAATCAATTGTACATATTGTGTATAACAGGCAGTAATAAGGCAATTTAAAATAGACACATTGGGCACCAACCTACATAATATATTTTATAACATCTACCAAGTTTGTTAGTATCTAGTACCTACGCACAGCTCAACAAAAGGTTGTTTAGCGCACGTGCTAGTAATGTCATTTCAGTTTTTGAGAGTGGGGGGGGGGGGGGTTAAAATTTTTGACCAACTCATACCTAATACAAATGAAAAGTAAAACAATTACATTACATTACAATTGCATTTTTATCTTAATACGAATAGAATTCTTACACAGGGG
Source organism: Acyrthosiphon pisum (assembly GCF_005508785.2). Classification (NCBI taxonomy): domain Eukaryota; kingdom Metazoa; phylum Arthropoda; class Insecta; order Hemiptera; family Aphididae; genus Acyrthosiphon; species Acyrthosiphon pisum. The sequence continues at coordinate 21,576,408 of NC_042494.1, read as the reverse complement.
CGTATTCAGCTCTTCTTCCAGGGGGGGGGGGCGA
>NC_042494.1:21565490-21575620 GCF_005508785.2 Acyrthosiphon pisum | reverse complement strand
CCCCCCCCCTATATACGCCCCTGTTCTTACATAATTTTTACTTACTAGTTAGTATCATAATACCTAGTTACTATCGTAGGCTTAAATAGGTATCTCATTTTTTTTTAGAGAGATAACAATAACTAAATAATTAATACATATGTAAAGGAATTCTTAAATACATTACCTATTAACTACTATATAAGGCCCAAAACTAGCCTATACCCGGCCCAACAGCAGCTCACTAATGGCAAGGGGAGAGACAAATTCCCACCCTGCACCCCTCAAATGACGCCACTGGCACGTACGATATAGTAGTGTCCCGACAAGTACCATGTGTTCTGACAATCAACCAGTAGTCAAGTCTTTACTACAAGGTTTTTTGTAAAACGCTAAAAATATAGCTACTCCTCCCCTCCACCAAAAAATTGATCGCAATCGTTACTTTTTAAATACGTATAATACGCTACCTCTAATAGGCTATTGATAAATTGTTTAAATGTAACACTTACTTTTTCACCTTTTTTTAAAAAATGTTCTCGTTAAAAATTGGTAGTTTGTACTGACTTGGTACTTGGTCACAAGACGTGCTTTGACTACGTGAGTTATTGTAGGTCGAGCCGAAAAATTCACTAACTCAAATGCAAACTAACAAAAATGCACTCATCATTATAATATAAAAAAATAAATTTTTCGACCCACTTAAATAATGGCTAGATCCAATTTCCTACTAGAAACCCCCCTCAAAATTGGAAACCAAGCATTTTTTCTGTTCTAAAACGTTTAACAAAGCAAACAAAAGCATATTTTTGTAAAATCAATAGGTATCATTCCGGTCAGAATCTAAAATAAATAAATACTCAAAAATAAATATAATATAAAACATTAATTATAAAGTATCCATATTCCATATAGTCTGTACCTATAAAGTATAGACCATGGAATTAGAGTCTGACAAACTGTTGTGTCTCCACTCTCCACTAAGAATCGTTTTTTTTTTATATAGGTACCTACATTGAATTAAAATTTAACACTTACGCAGGTCCATTGACCATTACAGTGATTGGTAGGTTAAAGTGTTAAACTTAAGTCCAAACTTACTATAGCAGAGTGAAATCCTCGGTTTTATCAATTCCATATTAACATTTAATACTGTTTCATAAATTATATTAATATACCTAAATAAAAATAAATTTAAGGTAGTGTATAATAGATAAATAGGTACAGTAGAAAGGTAGGTAGGTACCAGATAGGTACTTAAAAGAATTACAATTTGAAAAGTTTTATTTTATTGCGGTATATGATATTATTTTAAAAATTAGTTTTGCATATTTAAGGATTCTTATTGTATTTTGTATTCTTATGTTTTCTTGAGAACATTACCATTTCTAATTACAAATACAATTGGATTGACACTCTCGTATGATAATGACTGCAATAATAATTTGATTATAATAATATTATAGAAATAAAATAGTTTATACATTTTCTGTTTAAAATAGCCAAATCTCAAGAATCTTTGCCGTTAAAGCATACTGTATGGAATGCATCGAAAAAAAAATCGAAACGTATCCATACTTTGACCTAGGGACGGTGGACCATTGCTACAGGTAAATTAATTTTATATAATATATTATTGCACGCTTCCTATAGGTACTTTCCAAAAATTAAAAATGCATTTCATTATATTTATTTATTTTTAAAATGACTCTGTAGTTTAATATACCTACTATCATCTTGTTATATAATATAGATATTATTTGTACTTATAGAATACCATTAGGATAGATAAGCATAATGAAGTGAAGTTGTAAAACGTTTAACAGCTAATATGGAGTCCATGGAGTCTCATGTTTAATATAATGTATAAATGAATATTCTATCTTAAAAATTGAGTATTTAATTAGTTTTATTTTTTTCCTAAAAAATAGTTTGGTATACGCCCTTTTAACAGAATACCATCGATATTATGTATCTTTTAGCTATAGTTCTATATTTATAGAAAAGCAAGTACATATTTATTTTGATATTTTACCTACATAATAATTTAGTGTAATATACTGCAATAAAAACATACCTACCTAACTTAGTAAATAATTAGTACCTAGGTATTAGAAAAACTATTAACTACATACATTTAGCATACACTACTAGTACAAATTATTTGGTACTTAAATTTTAAATAATAATACTCACTAATAGAATTTTCTTTGTAATCGGTGATATAACAGCTACCGAAATTAGCTGGTATGGTTTTGCCACCTTCTTGCTCTAAATTTTGTTATATAAGTTTTATTTGTTGAGTAGGTATATAGGCATGTAATATATATTATAATATTATACTCAATATAACATTATTTACAGTGCATCAATGGTAATAGTTTTTTATAATTTGTTGTAGAAGAATGTTAATCAAATTTTTAAGTAGATTCATCAGTATCCATTCCTACTGCAAGATAGTAATTACTATAGGGTAGAGGACTTGTAACATTTGTATATTTTTTTTGCGCAGTCACAAAAATAGCAGAGTGCAAAACAAATACGTTTCATGCTTCCACAAAGTTAGTTTTAAAAATTTATTGTGCATATAAATGCATATATTCTGCAATGTTTTGGTTTCTAGGTTTTATATTTCTTCCATTTTATACTTTTAGATGCATATTTAAAATAATTTATCATTTTACCAATATTTTTTCATCGACGTTTTTATTTATTTATTCTTACGAGCAAAATAACGTTAAATTTAAATTTTATTTATTTTAAATTTTGATCATAATGTTAATATAGTTGTTAATTTTTCTCAGACGCATGTTTTTCCAAGCAACCCATAAAATAAACCCAAATAATTCAAATAACTAACTGTAAAAGTTGTTAAATAAAGTTGTAAATAAAATGTATTCATTAAAATAATAGGTACCTACAGAAAAATTTTTATTTTTAGTTCAAAAATATTCATTTTGAAATACATCTTTTATATATTTAAGTGCAATTTTAGTATATTTAAAAGCATATTTGTTGATTTTTTAGAGCTACAAGTCTTCTGCCCCAGTAATTACAAACAAAATTCAATCAAATTTATCAAATTATATTCAAAACCATGTAATAACTGTAAATGATGTGTTTGCCGGTTGTGGCCACCTCATTTATTTTTATTATTAAATTAATAATATTTATTATTAACAAATAAATAATTTAAAATAATATTTGCCTACCTCCTATAAACTTAGTTTAATACTGTTAATTCTTTGTACGCATCATATATTCATATTATACATATTTTGTTTAACAAATTTAATTGTATTTACTTTTATTTAGTATACATATTAATATATATTTATTTTGACAGGTTAATTGAACTGTTTAGAGACTCAAATTTCACCAACAAGAAGCACACGCACAACCTTAGTGGTGAATTGGGCCAAACAATCATTGTATAATATATATTATTTTGTATTCAACATTTGTATTTAACATACGTTTTTTTGTGCAATAAATTATCATAATCCTATCTTATATCTAACTGAATTATGAAAATGTTCATATATTAATATTTTGCATACCTACATATAATTCACTTAAAAATTAAAACATCCTAAAAAACCAACGAGAGAACACGGATAATGTTCTTACCTAAAAGTTTGACAATAGGTAAATTCACTCTAATATTAAAACTGACTGCACACTATTGAAACTGGTGAACGAAAGTTTGCTATGTGGTACGTGCGTAAGGTTATTACGTCTTCTTAACATTATTTCAATAATCAGATGCATAAGAATTTTCGTTAAAGTGTAATTGAATATTATATTCTTGTATATATCTAATTGACATAAGTATCTCGACATTCATTCAACTTATTGAAAGAATTCTATATATTAAATATTATTTATAGCATAAATAGGAGGGGAACATGGGGCAAAGTGAGGACGCTAATGTCTAAAGACTTGTAATACACTTAAAAATCAATATTTTCCTTTCAAATTTTGTTCACACAATCTATAGGTTAGGGTAATTGATAATACATTTTTTATAAAAATTTGATTTTTTTTTTTATATGTAAGTTTAAAAGGATGTAAAAAAAAGTACAGCTTACACCACTTTGCCCCATATATGCCCCAATTCCATATATTTTACTTAATTTTATTAAAAAAATCAAATTATTTATAAAAAACATTAATATACTTAAATGTATAGCTTAACTTAAAAGAAATAAAATTATAAATTTTAACTTTTTTAATGTTATAAAACATTAAAATAATTTTAGGAACAAAATTCACATTTAAACATAGTTTTCTAATCTTTTTCTTCAAACTCAGCGCAAAGACAATGAAGCCAATATTTACATAATAGATACTGAATCTACCCTTCAACTGAAGTTCTTCCTTTATTTTAAGAATATTTGGGTGGTCCCACATTGCCCCAGACAGGTATAAGCCACTTTGCCCCAAATAGTTAAATTACCTAGAGCCATTTATTTTATTTTATTTAAATACCTAAGCATAAATAATGAACTTTAATCATAGAACGCACAACATAGACTTTTAAATTTAAAAAAAAAAAATTTTAATAACAAAGCGCAAAATAATTGAATATATAAATAACAAATTATGCAATTCTATTATCAAGTAAATTATAATAGACATATTATTTCCAGTTTTTCATTGATTAATTACAAAATAATTCATAATTTGGTTCAAAACTTCTACCACACTATCTCAGACGACCAAGGAAGCCATAAATCTAATAATATTATACATTTTTTACATTAAATGAATAGATAATGCAATGTCCCCACTTTGCCCCGGTACCCCACTTTGCCCCATGTTCCCCTACAATAATTAAAGTTTTATATAGACATAATACAGGTACATAGTCCAGTAATTATAAATCATATAATTAATTTTCAGTTAATTCTCAACTGTCAAATTAAACAGGCAACCATACGCTGCTGTTTTTAAACAGGATCAGAAAAACAGTCATAAAATAGGTTGTTTCAAAAGTTATCAAAAGGGCCATCGGATAAAAGAAGGCATTCAATTTATGTACCTACCTATAATAGTGAAAAATAACAGTAATTATGTATAATTTATAATTTATACTCTAAATAATATACTCATTGATTTACTTTAATGTTTTATTGTCTCCTGAGTTTTGATTTCTATACTATAGCTTATAGGTATTCTATTTTAATATTATAATATTATAATAGGTATATAATTTCTAAAAATAAAAATAAAATTGCAGTTATGGAAATTAAAAATTTAGTTATCTATATTTACTCAATAGTTGGCTTACAATAATATAAAAAAAAATCAAGATCAAGAATCGTGATTCGTGATCCATATGATTACAATGTAAAATAGCTTTTTTTTATTATTGTTCAATTTTATTTTTAAATTTTTAATCATAACTATTAACTACTATTATTTTGTTGAAGCAGGTACTCAGATACGCTTTATACCTCTGAATCTATTGCATTACAGTGACCACATACAATTTTCCTTTTCCTAAAACATAAATCAAAACCAAATTATTAAGAAGACAATATTTTTTATATAGTCTTGAGATCAGTGGCGGTAAAACAGGGGTTTATGAGGGATGTAGACCTTCATGACCCTCATGACTTTTTTTCAATGTTTAAGATCTGATTACTATAAATTATATTTTTAACAAATCCCCTTAGACAAAATCATTTGACCGCCACTGCATGAGATTTATATCTCGAGGTTAATTGGTACCTTGTTCTCAACGATCTAGATGACTCCGCGACTGTCAGATTAGAATGTTCTTGAAGGCCTGCGTGATTAATTGGTGGCGTATCGTTGGATACATTTCGTGTCGTGGGTCTCGTTTCTTTAAAAGGGAAAATAAACGTTTTTAACTAAAACAATAAATTATATTTGGAAATTACTCACCTATGGTATTGTAAGACGGATTTGGAACCGATGGCACTGAAACAGCTATTGAATTTGTATTATTTCTGATCACTGACGTATCACGTGCAGATGAATTCATGCCTGCTGCAGTATTGCTGGTCTGCTTCCGAACTAAAGGGACGAACACAAAAAAATATTTAGTGATATTAGAAAACGGTTAAGCACTATTAAATGCAGGACAGAAACTTTTTAAACTCACGAACGCTGATATGTACGCAACGTACGCTGGCAAACACGGTTGGAGTCGCAGATCTTATTAACTCCATCCTTTCTGAATTTACGAATTTTTCTCTTTTGAAATGATACTTGCATATCTTTGAACCGTTCTCAGGTGAGAAATTTGGATAGAAATCTTTTATCCTGACTATCCACTTTTCTCCTAATTTACCAGAAGGAATTCTAAGGGAACATATCAAATTTAATTAATTATACATTGACTTCACAAATACGCGTAACAATAGTATTTTAAACCAATTATAATATCATCATTGTTAATTCGGGCTACACATAATTTTGAGAAATAACTGGAATGAGGTGAATTTTGTTATTCGTGAAATTGATCGTGTTTCAAATTTATTAATTTTACAATGATGTGTTTTTTTTTTAAACATTTATGTGCGTGTTAACTTTTACCTTTTGGTGACAACCTAACCTACGGTAAGAATTCTTCACTTTTAAACTTTGAGAGTGGTTTTACTTTCTGGTAGGTAGCTAAGGTTTAATAATGTAATACAAAGTCCCTCATAAGTATATTAGTTCATACTGAAATCAAATAATCTAAAAAAATATATTTAAGCACAATTATTTTATGTAGACATTTAACGCAAAGCGTAATTATAGAATATTATTAAACGAAAAATAACGCAAAACGAAATAATTTGAAATCCATTTATTTAAGGTATTTTATAATAGATTTTTTTATTTTTATTCTAGAACCAAAATTCAGCGAGTTCCACTCAGACTGCGTAAACACGTTTTGTCAGCTATATCGTACGCGTGTAAGACGGAAACAACACATGTCGGTGTAGCATCATCTTAATATTAAGATATAATAGGTTTAATAGGCAAATAAGATATAATAGATTTAATAGGCATATGCCTATTAAATTTAAAAATAATAAATAATGCGGGTAGCTGATGGCCCGGATATAATATCACAGAATAGAGTAAATCTATTTAAATTTAATTTATTCTGTGATAATATGATAAATTCTTAGATTGTTTGCTAAGACAGAAATGAATCGAATAGAATAAATATTTCTAGGAGACCAATATAACTTAAGTTGGTAATGCTACCTGCATTAATTATTAACTTTAAATTTATTAGGCAACAGGCATTAAGAGGACGTCACAGCAGCATAGTGTGTTGTAGACACAGACATAAACAAAACGCGTATACGCAGTATGAATAGAACTCGCTGAATTTTGGTTCTAGAGTAAAAATACCTATTATATTAAAATACCTATTATAAAATTGAATTGTGACAATATTTCTGAGGACAAGTCATTGCGTTTTTTAAAAAAAAATTAAATTTTGAAAAGTAAAATATATTTTAAAGATATTTTTTCTAAACGATATAATGAACGTTATATCGGGTGTAATAGGAAAAACGCAACGACTTGCTCTCCTGAATATTGTCACAATTCACTACACAACGCACGCAATTGCAGTAGGTATTGCTATAAACGATAATTCTATTAATTTACTCAAAATATCATTAGAGAATCCATACTTTGACTGGGTATTTTAAGACAAAAATATATTTTTTTTAAATAATTTATAAATATAATTAATGTAAATGTATAAATGACAATATACAGGTTGATTCTTTTATCATCGAGCACTCATTATTTCAAGAAGTGCAAATGTTTTTGAAAATATTATTTTACATAGTTTCAATAGTCATAACTTATAAACTACTCGCCCTAGATTCGATTTTTATGTTTCAAAATACTTAGACAAATATTCTGCTTTGGAATATTAAATTAAAACTCTACATTCACAAAAGTAAAAAACTTAAAAAATCACAAGGATAAAAAATATTTAAAAATATAATTTTTTTAATAAAAACGTTGTTTTGTAAACGACTAGGAACTATGTAATATAATGTTATCAAAAACATTTACACTTCTTGAAAAAATGAGTGTCCTATAATATATATATACTATATATACTACATATATTATATACTCACTGAAATAACATCACGTTATTCGAATTACTTTGGCAACCCGGGATCGAACAAGTCGTAGCCATATTGCGATTTGCAAGATGTGGGATCCTTTGGTTGATGGTGAATTTCACGAAAACGGCAGAGACAATTATTAGGTATTTTTTTGACCAACAGACCAATGTATTATATATTACAGTACGTGAGACGTGTTTGGTTGCAACTGGTTTACTAACAAGTCCAGTCAACCGACCACCGATCCTCTAGACAGATAGTACCCGTTTAGGCCGCGTGGCGCTGTGCTCAATAAATGGGCGGTTCCATTTACCTCCACATCATTTTAGACTGTAATTATGTATATTTTCCTCCAATATTTTAACCAGTGTTGTAGTATTACGTTCCGTATAATAAAGTCAGAGTAAGGCTATGATCCAGGGCTTGTAAACGTTATAATAACGTTATATTTAACAAAAAATTATTGAAATTTAAAAAACGGAAAACGATAATAAAAAATAATTAAATACCGCAAAACAAAACGTAACTATTAACAAAATATATTATATATCATTAAACAAAACATAACGCAAAACGTAATTTATAAAATATCATTAAACGAAAATAGGGCCATTACCTACCCGAATCAATTATTATTTTTTAATTTTATTGGTATTAACACCATTTTAAATAACGATAAACGCAAAAATTGCCTAACGTTTTAATTGTAAATAACATAAAACAGAATTATTTTTCAAATGCAAGCCCTGCTATAGGATCACATTTACGGTAGATATAATCTGATATTGGCTATATCTATATCAGCTGTCGATTAAGCCTAATAAAGAATATTTTTTTAATATGCATAAAATATTTATATTAGCTATTTTAATATTTTATTTATTATTTATTGGAGAAAAATGGACAGTGGAGGAAAACGGTATCTCGTTTTTGGAGGAAAATGGCTACGGCTCAATAAACGATGGTACAGTGTTGGAATTACTTTTAAAAAGTAATGAAATTACGTTACTCATTACTTCAAATATTTTTATTTAAATTACATTTGCGTTACCTAAAATTATTTTTATCACGTTACATTACTTTTTCATTAATAAAGTAGTGCGTTACAAATTTTTTTTATCAATTTTTTTAAACCGAACTCTTTTCTTTTTGCTAATAAAGTAATAACATTTATTCCTGGAATGTTTAGTAATACAGTTAAATATCATCGGAATCAAAAATATATTATTGATTTTGAATTTTTTTTGGGATATCCTATCGGCTTGTTTTTGTAATACATTCCAAACTATTATTTTAATAACGTGGAAAATAACACGTTAGTGCGTTATTTCATAGAAATTACTTTTCAAAAATAAATTTTGTTACAATTACGTTACTTTAAGTAAAATGTAAAGAAATTACTGCTGCGTTACTGAAAAAGTAATTGCGTTACAGTAATTTGTAATTTGCGTTATACGTTACTACCCAACACTGCAATGGTATTGCATAAGAGTATAATATAGGACACTTCAAAATCATTATAATATTACGGTAATTTTGCGGTCCAATATAGATAAGAAGGCCGTTTTCTTACATTTCTGCATAGTATGAATATATTATATAATATGTAGATCAGGCGTGGATTCAGGGGTCGTCTAAGCCACTAATAAAATAAATTTGTATTCAAAATTACACAATCTTAAATAGAAAGGTGTACCTAACCATTTTTTTTAAGCTATCGCATTATAGCTTTTATCGCAGGCCTGGTGTGGTGACTGAAAAAAAAATTTTCGTATCGAAAAAGCGTGACCGCTACCTGCCGAATCTCGTGATCCCCTCTCTGTCTACCGCGCGGCGAACCATAATATAGTCATACCGTGCTATCTGCGTCGAAGGTCGGCTGTCGGCGGCTATTGTTTGCAGGTATATTTAGTATGGTATTGGTATGGTATCAGGTATAAGTGAATATGGATTTATATTTTATATTCATATTTAATTTTTCGAAATTTTATATTGATAGAGATAATACCTACCTACATATTTCGGCAGGAA
>NC_042494.1:21560974-21565080 GCF_005508785.2 Acyrthosiphon pisum | reverse complement strand
ATATCCCGTGCATAAGTGTGCATATTGTTCAATTAATTCATAACTTATTCGAATTCATAATTTATAACTTATTGTTTTTTGCAGATATATTATAATATAATAGTTTATTGTAGGTACATAATATCTGCGAACTTCTAAACTAGGCATAAATACAAACAAACAATAATAAAAAAATTAGCAAGGTATTAGGAATTCAACCGGTGTCGCTACCAAATCATGGATCACGTAATCTATAAAAATGGGTCGTGACAAGTCTTTTTTGTTTTAAAAAAAATAAGTTTATTATAAAATTATAAATTATGGATTCGAATAAGTTATGAATGAATTGAACAACCATATTTTACAGTAGATATAATGATAGTTAAAATGTCTACTAAAATCAATAAATTTAGCTTACTTGTGATTCCATAATTAAACAAATGTTTATTGAAACTTTTTTGGAAATGTTTTTGGCACATTTATGCACGGGAAGTTACGCAAAACTAGCAGCTTAGTCTTTTTTCTTTTATGGTCTACAAAGGTGACACGAGTCGTGAAAATATTGTTACAAAAACAGTGGATCACGAGTCAAAAAGGTTAAACATTACTAGTCAAAACAATAGATAGGATGAAAAAATTTTTATATTAAAAAATGTAAAATTACTAGGTATTCATTAGGTTTATCGTTGACAAAACACTTTAAATCCACTTCCGTCCCCCCGTCCAAGTGAAAAAAAATAGTTGAGGTACGCAAAAAAAAATAAAAATGCTAGAGGAGCTCCGTCCCCCTGCGCACCCCCCTAATTCAAGCACTGCTTCGAACATAAACTATACCGATATTATATTAAATTACTCCGACATATTTGATGATAGAGATATAACTACATAATAAGTAAAAAACCTATTCATTTCATAGTTTTAGTATGAATTTGGTAAAAAATATAAATGATAAATCACGGTCCGCGTTTCCACAATATATAGATCTTCTCAGAATTTTTTTTTGTAATATACAGGCCCCAGATACCTACTTATGGGCAGCTGTGGCCTTATAATTAAATTATATATCCCGGTAAATAAGTAGATACCTATCTATCCGCTCATATCTTTACCTATAAAATAATACAACACAATATAATTTATTATTAAGTAATTTGTTACATTATACTGTACAGCAAAGCCGTAGCCACTTACCCGACTTTTTTTATGCCATAATAATATAATGCAGCGGTCGCCAACTGATGGTCTACGGTAAAAATTTGGTGGTCCAAAGAAAAATTTGAACATTATTTGTAATGTTGTGAGTTTATAATCGTAATATACAAAATTAGTGTATAATGTAACTGTATGTAGATTCAGTTTACAACAAATAAGAATGAACGCGTAATATTGTTATTATCACCACATGTTATAAAATAATAGACCTAATTGCCAACGACGGTGGGTCATTATAATTGTCATTGTAGGTACGCTTAAAATGCATCTAAATAATATTTTAACGTTTAAATATAAAGTAACTAGCTGAACCCGTGCACTTCGTTGCCCATTAAGTGTACCAACTATATGTGACTTATTATACTTTGTTCAATTCGTTATATTCGGTGTATGGTTTCAAAATTAATCTTAACTTTTCCGTTGCCCGGAATAAAAATTCTGGTTCGCAGCAGTACATTATCAGGTAGGCAATCTACCTGCGGTAGATCGCGGACACCGTGCTGTATGTACGTTAGTGTAGGTATGATTTACCTAACTCTAAAGTATCAAAGTTATACCAAGTTTGTCATATTCTACCTATGGTGGATTGATATAATTAATTAATACAAAATCCTAACAGTACTAAAATCAGATGAATAAACGCAAACGCAATAACGCATACAAAAAAATTCATTCAAATCGGTCTAACCATTTAGGAGGAGTTCAGTCACAACACACGTACAGTAGAAATATTGCGCTTAGCAACACATTCTGCGATTCATTTTTATATTATATGAAATCAACAAACATGCACGATTAACCAATAGCAACCAATATAATATAACGCCACTGTTGTATTTTTGACATACAGATTTGAGATTACCTACCTTTCCGGTGGATTTTCCTAAAATTTCATAAAAACCTTCTCCTGGCAGTTACGAACATCTTAAAAAAAATTTGAGCCAAATTGGACCAGCCGTTCTCGATTGATGAATTGTTATACATTTTTGTCTCCATTTTTATATATATATAGATGATGCGAAAAAGTTAATAGTAATAATTGATGAACTATATATGTATATTGTATATACCAAAATCAAGGTTTTTCCAAATATGTATATGTAACTTTTTAAATTTCCTTAAAATATGATTTTTTTTAAAAAAAGAAAAAATTTCTCGAATACCTACATCAATAATAATCGTAATTATACAAGGCTAATAATAAGTCGATGATTGTTTTTTGTACTTAATTTAAATACTTATATACAATAGGCTCAAAATCAGATTGATAGAGTTACCTAAGCTTTTGTAACTAAATTTACCACAAAGTTTGTGGCACAAACTAATCTAGTTTAAAACGTAATGTCTACTATAGATATTGAAAGATTTAAAATTTCTTTTCAAATTGTCGACGTTTTTACTAATTGAATGTCTAAACCCAAGATTTTGGATCAAAAACAATAAAAAATATACCAGTCTATAGGTTATTTATTTTATACAATAAATTATGCAAGGGTATAAAATGTTTATATTTACAATCATTTTCGAGAAAATAAATACCTAAACATATTACGTCTGTTGCAAATTAAGTTGCCTTTGTCAACATATTTTATCTATGGTCTGCAACACTGTCAACATACTTTGGTTAGGTTCTAAGTTCTAACACACAATAAAATACAAAATTATACATTATAATTTAATATTTATAATACTGAGGTCTGAGGTACCTATACTCATTGGCGCAACTAGGGGGGGGGGGGTGCTTTGAGTCCTTAGCACCTCCTAAGTCAATATGAGATATAAGATTATGATTAGTATATTTTAGGTATAGCTGGTAGGTACCTCTACTATAGGTATCTATCTAATTTGTCCAATTGTGCAAAATATATTTTTGAAACACAAAACTATTGTGGTTCATAAATGAAACGTAGGCACCGCCACGTAAGTACTGTTACGTACCTATTAACTATGTACAACGTAACGCACGTTTCTAGTAGTATTGACGATATAATTAATAAGGCAATTAGTATATTATAACATGCTTAGGTCATTGCAAAAGTGTACCTAGTATAAAACAATTAAGCTATAAAAGTGTCATAATACGTATCTCCTCGGGAAAGTCAACACTCATTCGAAGGATACCTACGAGTCGACCAGCATACCAAGTACGAGACCCGAACTCTGTCTCATCGCCGAATTTGGCCACTACTACGACCACCCACTCCAAAGGACTTGATCATATATATACGAGCCCACGACAAGAGCAGCTCGTCAGATGGTTATACAGTATGGATTGAGTCAACGGTTAAACGCTTTAGGGACACACAAGACACTTAGAGGCAGGTCGTAACACCACTCACAGTCTTAGATTTTATATTAGAGTCGTAACACCACTCTCTTCTCTACCATAAATTATAATATTGTAGTTTTGTAGTTTGTTAATAAACACTCATCAATATCTAATATATCAAGTATTCATTTCTGCGTTGATATATATATCGACTTCAGTTGGGACCTACGTCGTACGTCATCAATATACGAACGTATAAAACTCTGAAATATATTATATATTTATATGCACAGCCACATAGGTACAATTTTCTAAATGTAGCATAGTTAAAGATTCGTAATTTACTAGTTATAAATTCAACAAAATGCAAATTGTCATTTGATAAAAATGTAATGGTTTTTGTAGATAGGTACACCGTACACCCAAGATTCAAATCATAGAGTACCTACTACCTAAGACATATCCAAATATGTAGGAACACTACCTAGGTATAAACCTACATAGTACATAATACATATTATCAATACATTGGCTATATCTAGTTTAATTATATAGGTACTATAAGATCTTAGATCATATTATGTATAAGGTCGTTAAGAGGATGTATATTGATTTATTCAAGAATTTATTCATGAATGATTTATTC
>NC_042494.1:21550242-21560447 GCF_005508785.2 Acyrthosiphon pisum | reverse complement strand
CCCTCCCCCCCCCCCCCCCAAAAGTACCAACTAGATTCACTTTTCTATCAAAAAAAATACTGTTGAAGAAAATCCAAGCACTTTTACTGTCCTAAAAGGTGATGAAAGACATAAAATTAAAAAAAAAAACACATATCATTGTAAAATCAATACATTTATCGTTCCATCCACTCAGAATCTAAAACACAATTATTATATTATTTATATTTTAGATTCTGAGTGGAGCGACGAAAGTATTGATTTTACAATGATGTCTGTTTTTTTTTTTTAATTTTTCTTATTTTTGTGTCAGCTGTCATCATGGTTTGGACTTCGGGGCAGTAAAATTGCTTCGATTTCCCTCAAGAGTATGTTGTTCGATAAAAAAATAACAGTATGGGTTTGCGTTATTATGCATTTATTTATAATGTATAACATGGGTCACCAATTAATATTTTTGAAGGGCCACATTAAAAATTCGGAAAATGTTCTCCAGCCATCAAAATTGCTAGAAACGGGAAAAACCAATAGCCAATGAACAAAAATGATAAATGATAAAATATGTACAACACTATTTAGAACGTATGATATTATTGGTTTTTTCATTTGTCTGTAGGCCGCCATTTGGTGACCCCTGTCATTTGTTAAATATACAATATTTAATCATTGTCCCCATGTTATAACTTTTACAAGGTTCGAAAAATAAAAAAAAATGTTGTCCTATAGGTACCGATTATTATTATTAAACCTGAAGCTTTGCTCAGAATCATTTTACTGAACAAATAATTTATCATTTCTTTTAAATTCAATACATCAACCATTCCTATCCTATCCAAGGAGCAAAGATGACTATGAATACCAAGACATATCTGAAAAAACTTGAATTTTAATCCTTTAACCACTTAAATTCACTATAATAATGTACTGAGCTTTGGTAAGGCCTAAGAATTATTTACTGAACACAATTAATTATCTATCTTCCACCACCACTATCTTACGGGTTTTGTTTTCATCAGACGTACAAAATCATTAATGAATCTGCTCTAAAATTCAATAATTTTCATTTCATTGATTAGGTATACAAAAAAATTGCAAATAAATCAATATGTTTATTGTTTTTAACATGTTATTACTTAAAATAACTAAAAATAAGTATAATTAGTATTATAGGGTAATAGCAGGTTCTTATTTACTTTGACGAGTTTATTCAATATCAAGATTGTGCAGAATTAATTTTATTTAAGAATTTTATACAATACTGCAATTTGTTCAGTTGTAAGTATGTATATTAAAAAAATTCTTATACTCATTCCACATTCACTGAGTAAATACGTTTATTATACTATACATAAATTATTGTATACCCAGTTTATATTTAATACATAAAAAAAATCAATATAAAGAAAATAGTACATACAATTTATAGTATGCTGATAACATAAATATACAATGCAGTAAAATAAAACAGTATTTATTTATGATTAGAATAAATTATAATAATTGTGTTCAATAGTTGCCGGTGTTTGTGATAAATATGTCATAATGCATTATCATCCATACAACTATGGACACAATGTTTTGAATCAGAGTTCCGAAGGTTCCTTCTTCTAGATTCTATAATAACACATAAAATAAAACTCATTGTAAACAGGTGTTAACTCTTAAATTAAATATAGTATAGCATCGTAATTGAAACAAATATTAAATCTTCAATATATATATAAATATAACAATAAACTTAAGGGGACGTTACAGTAACATTTGTTGTCTCCGTCTTACAAATGTACAACATAGCAAAAACTGTTTTGCGCGGGAAAGAACCGAGAAAGCTCCAATCATAACTAAGAAACGATATTTTTACCACATAAAAAGGAGAACTTTGGCTGTGCAACGTCGTTTTTATTTTTTCGATATCATTTATATGAAAAAAGTTTTTCAAGTTTGAAAATCACAAACAATAATGATTTTCAAACTTGATATAATAAATTTATTATTATGCGTTTTTGCATAATAAATTAATGTACTGTTAATAATAATAATTATTATTATAATAGGTCATAGGATAGTATTTCAGTAGTTGTGACGGAGCTGATGGCGGCAAAAACTATCGTAGAGTAGTATAAAACAGAAGACAAAAAATATTATTTTTACTTGAAATGAGCTTTATTTAGAATTATCATGAAAAATACATAATTAATTAAAAATAATAGAAAATATAAATAATATATATTATAATGAACATATATATTATAAAAATATTGTAAATGTATTGACTAAATTATGGGTAAAATAATATGCATAACCAATTACCTTTTTTTTTGTAGCAGCTTTCCAACCAATGCTATATAATTTTCTTAATCTTAAAAAAAAAAATATTTATATAAACATTAAATTGATTTCTTATAAAATTTAATTTGAAAACATGCAGGTAGCATAAGCATTATAAATAATAAAAATAAAAGTAGTATTCATTGTCCTTTAAAGAGTGTTAATTTATTATACCACATGCGCATTGAATGTGTTTCGTTACAGGATTTTAATGCATGTTTGACTTTCAAATTGATGTATGTGGAAGCAATTGGTTTAATTTAAAAGAGTTGGGTGATCAGATAATGGGGTGTTGCTTTCTTGACTATGAGTTTTCAAAGAACTAAATATTATAGAATTATTTAAAAAGTGTTTCAGAACTTGAGTTTGGATTAGTAATTTATTTATGGTTTTAGTTTGATAACTGTAAGATTTTAATAATTTTTCAGTTTGCAAACAAACTAATATAACGCTTTGACTTGGATAACTAAGTCCATTACGATTTCCACCTCTGTTTTTTAATGTGATTAAAGAATTTAAAAATTCATTTTTATCTTCAGCATACAATGATTTTATACATGTTTCACAGTTAAGAACAGAAGTTAACTTATAAACAACAAAACCAGCAATATATATAATTATTTCGTTAGAAAAATTACTAAAGTTATATGTATTAGCGTTAACTAAATAATCATGATCATTTATAAAAGACTGAACATCAACCTGATTTTCTTCTTGAATAACCAAATTTAAAGAAATATTAGAAACATTGTTATTAATTGTTTTAACTGGATCAGAACTTGAGTAGTGCAATATATCGATATGGTCTAAAGGTATGCAGTTTCCTGTATTAAAACTTTCAATATCATTTACTTTAATGACCAATTTACGATACGCGGACATGAATTGTTTAGAAGTTGGATTATTATTATACCCACCTTGAGCTCTTATACATCCAAAAAATAGCTCTATATGGTCTTGGCTTAATTTATGCATTTTTAAATAATCTATTAAAGAAGAATCTATTAAAGTGTAGTATAATTTCAACATGGAGTTTAAACATATTATGAATCCAATGAATCCAGTTTTTCTCTTTGACTTTAAGATGGGTACATAATTATCATCATTAATATTTTCTTTAACTCTCAATCCTTTAATATATATTTTAAATTCATCAACAAAATTTGAAATATCCCTAACATTTTCTTTACACAAGGATTTCTTACTACCAATACAATTAATTGACCTCGAGTTTAAAATATCAAAAGCTTTATTAAATATTTCGATAAACCTTATAGTCCCATCACAATCAGAAAATTCTTTTAACATTAGGTTATTTTTACAAAATCTTAATGCATCGGCTACTGACTGACTTAACAATTGCGTTGCAAGTTTCACCTTCATTTTTTGGTCATAATAAAATATATGTTGTTTCCTCAACTTGTTCCCCAAGTGACAGCCTTCTTTTTCTTGCAGTATAAACAATTTTTGGATGAAATCAAAATCTATTATATTGTTCTCATTGTCTAGAAACTTTTTTTTTTCACCTAATGCATTCCTAACTAGTTTTACCATGTGCGCTGGGTCTAATAAAACAACAATCTCATGGTCGTTAAATAAAAAGCTAGTACTTAAGCTATCAGCATTAAAATTACAACCAAGAAGCTGAGACATGGTAACATTGGTGGAGCAACCATCAAAAGTTAAGCTTACAATATTTAGGTTTTTAATATTAATAATAATAAGTTCAACGCATGCTTAACTAATTCAGCTTTTTGAGAACTATTTAAACTGTTTAAAAGGAAGTAGCCAATTGGAAGTTTCCAGTTTTCATTTACTGAGACGACCATAATTACCAAACACTCCTTTGCAGCAGCCAACCTATCATTATTTATGCCATTTCCAAGATCAACGTGTCCATAGTAATAGGTTCCATCGTAATCAATGTGTTGTCGGATGGCCATTTCATCCAGCATAAGGGCACATATTATGGGATCACTTGAATTTTGAGCTTTAAGCGATAGCATTTTTAATGACTCTTCTGCGAAGCCAGGATTGGCATTAACAGAAGAGTACCACTTGCTAAGCGTTCTTGGGTGAGGCAAGACTGTATTAAATTGCTTTCGCACATAATTATAAGCTTTGCAAGAAAAAAAGTGAAGAGATAAAGCAAACTGCCTGATTTCTGGAGAATATTTTTTTGGTACTTTGTGCCCAAGATTTTTTTTTGCCCAATTGCTAATTAAATGTGTATGCTTACCAAAGGAATCAAGTAAAACATTACTGGCTTCATCATTAATCAAATTTTCCTTTTGAAGCTTGGATATAATTGATTTTAATGAAACAATTTTTTTGTGTTGGCGACGAATGGTTTGCTTTAATACCTTCAACTCTTTGTTTTTTATTTTTATTTCACTAGTGAGCTTATGAATTCCACGCTTTAAAAATTGCCGTTTGGGTGTATCAGTATTTTCTGGCTGACTTGCGGCAACATAACATGAAGAATAATTTTTCTAGAAAAAAAAATTAATAGAATTTACTACTCTAAAATATAATACTGTATATCACCTGACAACTAGGCTTCTGAATTTCAAATGTTGATGAAGATTCCAACAGGGAAGATTCACTTGATACAGGTGCTGACTCTGACAGAATATTGTTTATAGTAATATTTGAGTCTGGCACAGAAACAATATCATCTAATGTAGACACTCCATCACAATAAACATTATTTGTCAATATCTAGAAACAAATAAAATAAAAATAATTTTTTATTAGGTATAAATTTCAAACATAATTATTTAATACTTTGATTTCTGGTTTAGAAGCAACGGTAGGTAATATAGTAGACAAAGTCGAAGACCTAGATATTTCTGGATATACATTTTTTGCCTATGATGAAAGTCATTCTGTTAAAATAGTTTGAAAAAACATAAAATCATATTATAACCTACACTAAAAACACGAGATATAATAATAGTTGGAACTGCATTTCGAGTTAACTGCCTTGTTTTTTTATACTGAAGAAAACATTTTGAATCAAAATGGGCAGAACAAATTAAGCTATTTTTACTTGTGGCATTAATGTTTATATAATTTTCAATAAAAAAGTCATTCCATTTCTTTTGGACACTTTCATCATGAGATAACGTGGTACAAAAACAATCATAGAATAAATAAGTAGAAAAATAGTTTATTATGAATAGTTATTATTCTGATTACATAATATTGTAACAATATAATATATTGCAAATAAACAAATGCACAATATTAAACTTTTATATTTGCCTACCTATGAAACGTAATATTATTTTCTTTTGATTTGTTATTTCGAGTTCGACCACAAACAACACAACTGGGCATTATGTTTAATAACTATAACACTGCTCACAGTTACAAAAAGTACAAAACTACAAAATTGAACATATAAAATGTATATAAACTTGTTATATGCCACTTATATAAAGTATAAACTTTATATTTTGTAATGTTTATTGTTTACACTTTTAAGTTTATCACTTGTATTATCAATCAAGTGAAGGCGTGAATAACGCCATCTAGTTGAAATCTCGTCGTAAAGTGACACACAATGACCTAACATTTTTCTTCAGAACAGTTGTATTGCTGAGATACGATACGGCATCTCTATATTACTCTATGCGTAATACGTGCTATAGTCTATAGGCTATAATAATAGATAAGACAAAATAAAATAAAATGCCATTAATGGCTATAAATACAATGTGGTCCCATACTCACATAAAGCATGCGTTTCAGTCGTTTCACCAATACGGTGATCTACCATCTACGTATAATATATAATATATATATTGGTAAACTATCAAATAATTCGATAGTTATTTTTAATTCATGCGTCCATTTAATTGTTTATGTTCATGTTAAATGCAACAAAGAACGATACCAACGTTTGGTAATATCGGTTTATTTCTATCGTAATTTGTAATTGTTGTCAAATAAGACTATCTAGTGTAGCAAAATAAGTTATTTTGTAAAATTATAATTTAATTTCACAAAATGGACAACGAAGATATGACTGTGAACAACGAAGGACTTGAAATAACACAAGAATCGAACACAAGTGCAGAACTTCAAAATATTGCACACATTACAAATGCACTTATCGATGGTCGATTTTATAAATTGTTGGCTGTAGATTCTAAATAAAACATTAAGACAGAATGTCAAATATGTTTACCGAAAACTATACACCATGCATCTAATACTGCGACTTCCAATTTAAAAAGACATTTAAAAGTATGTTTTATTTTATTTTATTAATTTCTAAATTTTGCATTGTTTATTTGTGTATTTCACAAGGCTGGGCAAGTTAATTATTTTTTTTAACTCGTTAAGTTAAGTTAATATAGAAAAAAGTAAGTTAAGTTTAAAGTTAAAAGTTACCTCTATTTTTTTTTAACTTGCAAAAGTTACAAGTTAATTAGAAAATAAAAGTAACTTAACTTAGTTAAAAATAAGTTACTTTTTTTTTTAGTATAAAATTAATAATTATACCTGCCTACCTTTTTTTTAAGCTAACAAAAAACATAATAATTCAATAAATGTATGTAATAAAGTTATTTACTGTAGTTAGATACTTATATTTGTATATTATACTTTAATCAATGATGAAATCTAATAAAATAATAAAATAATTGTTATGTATTTGTTAACGTAAATGATCCACAACTATACTAAATATTTTCTGTGAATATGCAATATGTCATATTATGATAATTATTTTTATAAATTATTGTCTAATAATTAATAATTAATATATTTTAAATTTCAGATTTTTTTTTTCATAAAATTAATTTGTACAAAATTAATAAATTATTAATATGTATTCATTATTTTATTTAAAAGTAATTATTCATATTAATAAATAATAATATTATTATTTCCTTTAGAACAGTAGTACTTCAGTAATTTAATACTGACATAAATGACATAAATAAGTTGTAGGTTATTAAGAACTGTGTTAACCAATATTTAAATTATCAATTAACACTTGGAGTAATTTTATTTTATAATTTTAATTATTTTTAGAGGTTTCATCCTGATTCACTTAAAGCCTATGAAGAATATAAGCTACAAAAAATAGCCAATAAAGAAAAAAAAAGTCCTGTCAACCTTGTTCAAATGTTCCAAATACTAGTAATGATAATATTACTAGTGCAAAAATGGTAAAAATAAAACATACCAACAGAGAACTTTATGTCTAAGCTCTATAGGTTCTATGAAAAATCAAATGAAACCTTCTCAAGATAAATTCAATCAAAATATTGTTAATTTTGTTGTAAATGGTTTACACCCTTTATCAATTGTAGAGGAAAAAGGTTTTATTGATTTATTCAATGATTTTGGAGTTGAAGTATTTTCAAGAAGAACACTTGACAGGAAAATAAATGATTATTATATGCTATCTATTGATAAATTAAAATATTTTCTTAGTCAGTACCAGTATATATGCACCACAACAGATATTTGGTCAATGAAAGATAGAAGTTTTATTGGAGTCACAGCTCATGTATTAAGTAATAAGGATTTTAGTAGAATATCAACTGTATTGGCTTGTACTCGTTTTGAAGGAGTTCATTCTTATGATCGCATTGCAGATATTTTACATAATATACATTTAAAATATGATTTAAATATTTCTAAAATAGTTGCTACTGTTACAGACAATGGCTCTAATTTTATCAAAGCTTTTAAAGAGTTTGGGGTTAATAATGATGAAAATGAACTCGATGAAACTAATGAAAATAAAGATTTACAATTTGTTGAAGTAGATGAAAATTTTGACAATAATGTACAGTATTCGCCTTTAGCATACCATCAACGTTGTGCAACACATACGTTAAACCTGATTGCTAGTACTGATATAAATAAAATTATTAAAGATAATGCAACTCTAAAAAAACTTCACCATCCAGCTCTAGCTAAATGTACATTGTTGTGGAATGCTTCTAGGCGACCAAAGACAGCTGAAACTATATTTTCTATATTGGGCTTTAAATTAAGCTATCCTTGTATAACGCGCTGGAATTCTTTGTACGATGCATTATGTTTAATTTTAAAAGATAAAGAAAAATTAAATGTAATATTTGAAGCTATTGGTAGTATTGCTCAGTTCAAAAGTTATGAGCTAGATTATTTATCTGATTACATAGATATTTTAAAACCATTATCAATATCACTTGACAAACTTCAAGGTGAACAGAATTGTTACTATGGACAACTTATTCCAACACTTATTTCACTTAAAACAAAGTATGAAAAAATGCGATTACAACCTTTTAGAAGTATGACTATTACTCAATCTCAACACTGTTCATTTATGAATGATCAAAGGCAAATTATGACACATCAAGCATGTTTGATTTCGGGAATTTTAGCAAGTCTAGAAAAACGATTTAAAAATTATTATGAACTCTCCCCTGAAGTAAAACCTGCTATATTAGCATCAATATGTCATCCGACTTTTAAGTTGAAGTGGTTAAATTTGGAAACGCCACAGTCAAAAAAAAAATCTTTATGCGACTTGTTTATAAATTGTGCAAAAACTATTGAGTCTGAGCATACACATCAAACTACATCAAACTCAGAAAGTGATGTTGATGATTTTTATGTACTACCAAGATATTCAAACAAAGATAAAGATGCAGAAATGGGTACAGAAGTATTAAACTCCTCCAAAGAACTACTGAATTCCAAAATTGATATAGAAATATTACAATTTTTAGAAGACAAGCATAAAGATTTTAAAAGTCTTAATAAATTTTCTCATGTCAAACAGTTGTTTTTAAAATACAATGTTATACTGCCATCATCTGCTGCTGTTGAACGTCTGTTTTCATTTGCAGGAATGATTAATACACCAAAAAGATCGTGTCTCTCGGATAAGTCGTTTGAAAAACTTGTATTTCTAAAGGGAAACCAACATTTCTTAAATAATTATTAATTGATTTTATTAAATGATTAAATATGTATGTGATAGTTTAATGTATTAACAGAAATAAAGTTTTCTTTTTTAAATTGTTTATTATTTTAATTTTATAATTTATATATAATTTAAAAAAACATTTGACCATAAATTTGGTTATTTAAAATTAACAATTATAGGTAAATGTATAATGTATATAGCCATAAAGGACTTTATATTTATTTAATTATAGTTAACAAATTATAGTCTATACTTCTATATACAATAGTAAACAACAGTGTATTTTATAATTAGTTTGATTATTACATGAAAAACATTTAAATTATTTTAAACATGTTACAATATTTAATTAAAAAAATTAAATTAATTATAGTTAGTAAAATTGATGAAATGATAGATTAAAATTACTAAAAAAAAAATAATTTTTTTGGACAATTCAATTTTTAAATATTTAGTAACACAATTATTGTTAAGGTGCGGATTTTGGATTTTCGGATTTTGAAATCATTAATTTTAAAGATTTTGGATTTGGATTTTAAAAATAATTTTTTAAATGATTTGAATTTTGGATTTTCAAAATGTCTATTTCTATAAAATCATTATTTTGTAATGCTAAATTATGTAATATGCAAGCACTAGTCACTGTAAGGCTCATCAATTCAATGGACTTTGCTTCCAATATCCTAAAACATTAAACGTAATATTCTAATAAAAAAGGTGAGACAATAATTTTAATTATTAAAAATGATAAGCATAATATTGCTTTGAATCCCTCCTCCATAAAAATATTCAAAAAAAGAGATTT
Source organism: Acyrthosiphon pisum (assembly GCF_005508785.2). NCBI lineage: Eukaryota > Metazoa > Arthropoda > Insecta > Hemiptera > Aphididae > Acyrthosiphon > Acyrthosiphon pisum. The sequence continues at coordinate 21,550,392 of NC_042494.1, read as the reverse complement.
GTTTGCACAACAAATTTTATTTAGATATATTACTTAACGTGTAAGTCCCTAAGATAACTAGTTACTGTATTGGGTGATTTATATATTAATAATAAATTACATTTTAAAGGTATTTGTTTTGCTAACAGAAAACCTTATTTTGTAAAAATC
>NC_042494.1:21547862-21550192 GCF_005508785.2 Acyrthosiphon pisum | reverse complement strand
CCATTAGCTATCTCGTCTAACCTTTCCTTGAGAATTAAATTCTCAAGGCGGAGCTCTTCGATCTCCTTGCTCTTTTCATTTTGAGCCCTGGTGAAAGTGTCCAGTAGCCCTTTTAGCTCCGATGCACTGAATTGAGTAACACCCTTTAATCTGCTGTTTTCCATGCAGAGGTCACTATGAATATCTCTGATGGCTTTGAGTCGACCAGTGATTATATCAGCACTGCCTACCGTTAGCTTCTTGCTCCTTTCAACGGCAATCGTTTGTTCAATGCACCCTAAGTGGGTGTTGAGTTCTTTCAATAGAGCTACGCTGTCGACATTGCCCGCGTGCTTTCTTTTGCTACCACTCTGGTCTATCGCCATGGCACCACTTGTACTAGCATTTGTGCCATCATCGTTTGCGGTTTCAGATTCGGGGTCTCCCCCTCCTCTTAACCTGAGTATGTCCGTTGTCAGTTTATTCCAACCTTTCCGTACCGTGTTCAATTGCGCATGTCTGGAGCTACTGATAACGACCGGTGTGGCGAGCTCACCCACACCTGCCGGGCCTGAGGTTTCCTGAACATCTGTGCCGGTAACATCAGTTTGTTGTAGTTTGGTGTATTTCATGTTAGTTTTTTGAGGGGGCTGCCCTCAGGTAGCCCTACACCCTCTGGCCGCCGGCGGGCTAGATCGGCGGTTGCGTTGTCCGTGCCAGGGGTTAGAAGTCCGGAGTCGGCCTGCTCCGGACAGTTGAAAGCCTCTTAGCGCCAAGCAAGCTCGGCGGGCGGGGTCACCATGGCAAATATAACAATATAAAATTTGTCGCATGCTTTCCCGGCCCGCAGGAGGCGACACACCATATTACTCATGGTGTGTCCTCGCAGGGTTACCGGGAAAACGTGCTGAGCTTGTGAAGCCGAAAATAGGGGAAATGATATTTTTTTATAGGGACCCGCGTCTTGCGACGCTTCCCTGGCGCACAGGTTATACGAAACATGGGTTTCGCATAACCTGTGGCCTACGTGCTGGTAAAGGGGGGACAGGGGAAATTAAAAAACATATTACGACATTGACGTGAGATGGCTGCATGGTTGTTGTTGACTGGAGCTGTTGGCCGCCGCCCGGGCCCTCATGGCTGGCTTTAGCCCATCATGATGGTTGACGGCAGGTGTCGCAAGATGTTAACGGCAGATGGAATATTTTATGAAGTCGATCGTTGTGTTTGTCAACTCGGTTGCCGCGTGGTCCGTGGGTTGGTCGTCGAACAGACGAGTGTGCGGTGTCGAACAGACAAGTAGAGCAGTGAGTAGGCAGTACCGGCCAGGTACAACGTAGTTGAAAAAGTGAATCGTATGAGTGGTGACCCGGCGACAGCGGTGGCCTGTTGCCGGCGGCGGAGCTTTTTGTTGTTGGTGGGGCAGGTCAGTGTCGTCTTATTGCGGGATTGTTACAATATTTTCAGGGAGATTTCAGCGTTGTTCCGCTGGTGCGGTGCCGCCGGATGCGACGAAAGCGCTGGAGGTGACGGGCAGCGGGCAACCGCGGCACGTCAGCGACGAACACTGCATGATGAAGGGGGGAACGGGGAACATTTATTGTATAACACTGCGGTCACTTCTGCATTGGCGCGCGATAATCATAACAATGTAATAAGGTATACTCATTAGTGGTAATATGGATACAGGTATGTTGGTGACAATAATAATATTAATGCAAAAAATGCTGTGACGTTACAACGTTTAAGCTTTTTTTTATAACGTTTTAATTTTTTACCATCTTCATCACCATTCTGTTTAATATATATAATTTTGTCTTTAATTATTTTAATTTCTTTCTCTAACATTGGAGGTAATTCATCTAAAAATTTTTCACAAATATGACATTTGTCAGAATTGTTGTAATTTTTTACTTGTTCCGTATTCAATGTTTTCATAGGAATTTTTTTGTCATATATTTCAGAAATACATGCTTCTTCATTTAACATACATTCAAAAAAATGTTGAGCTACGTTTGTACCAGAATATTCTACAGCTGGTTTATATTCACCATTACTATATTTAACATAATAACAAAAATTATTGGGTATATGTTTCTGGTAACAATTAGTAAATGACTCTCCATCACTTGGTTCACATGAGTAGATTGGTTGTAGTGTAGTTTCAAAGTCAGCAAAAATTGTAAAAGGGACTCTTAACGAATTTTTATAATTTTCAAATTCTAAAGTTTTATTATAAGGTTTTGGTAAATATATTTTCGCTGCTTTATTTTTAGAACAATAATGTTTATGTTCATTAATTTTTTTTCTTCATCGAAACTACTTAAACACATTTTACATAAAAATCTTTT
>NC_042494.1:21544873-21545766 GCF_005508785.2 Acyrthosiphon pisum | reverse complement strand
ATTTTTTAATCTTTCTTGATTAATTGGTATACCTTTGTATGTTTTATTAAATCTAAAAGGTATAATCGTTTGAACTCTGTCATTGTTTTGATGACTATAAGTTTTCAAATGAGCAGCCCAATTTTTATAACCAATTGTTAAATTACATTTAACACAATATTTGTAAGGACGTGTTTTTTTATTTTATACATTCATTTTATTACATGTATTAATTTCATTAATTAAATGTTCAATTTTATTTAAACCTTCCATTCTTTATTATATTATGTTTTTTATTTTTTTTTTACATTCATTTTTTTAATAAAAATAATTTTTATTAAAACTAACATTTAAAATTTTGATTTTTGTAACTCTTCGTTATAAAAACTCCCTTCAATTTCTTCATTGTTTAAATCTATAATTTTATAAGTAATAGGATTTGTGTTTAAAATTTCTTTAAGTATAAATATTTCTCTTGTCCAATTATTACTACATTTATTACCAAATGTTTTTTTATATGCTTTTATTCTTACTCTGTCACCTACACTAAATTTAATTTTTGGATCAGGTTTGTTTTTTGAAGAAAATAATTTGTGTAGAACAACATATTCGTTAGATTTATTTACTTCACAAGGTTTCATACCAATTGATCGATGTATGTCTTTGAAATTATATTCATCTATTAGACTTTGTAAAATTTGAATCCATTTTTTAGAATTTGTGACTTCAAAATGTAATCTCATTTTCCCATTTAAGGTTCTATTAAATCTTTCAATAATTGACGATTTTTCTTCATTTTGGGTGTGGTACAATTTAATTCCATATTCTTGTAAAACTTTTTTGTAATGTTTATTTTCAAATTCCAAACCTTTATCTGCGTGAAGTAATTTTGGTGCTCGATGATTTTGTGATTT
>NC_042494.1:21543725-21544773 GCF_005508785.2 Acyrthosiphon pisum | reverse complement strand
CAAAATACAATTATTTGGGATATATATTGGGATAATGGGATAGCACCGCTGGCTTTTGAAGGCTTAATTATTTATTTAATTATAAATATTATTATTATTAATTTGAATTTATATTTAACAATTATTAAGATATCTAATTGCTAATTGCCATATTTTAATTATTCATTATCAATTTTATTAGATCTTGATGAAGAAACATTGTGCAAAAATATAACTGCCATATTAGTTAAGGATTGTGTTACATTTAAAGAAAATGAAAAAGTTGGTGTAGAAATACCTGATTGGTAAGTTTGTTTACAACATAATTGGTTTGTGAAAAAATTTGGGAAAAAATGTCTAATATCTTAAAAGAAAATGGTATTGCAGTGTCTGGACCAAACTGTAATACAAAGTTCCGAAACTTGATGGCTACATTTAGAGATAATGTGCAAAGAGCCAATAAGTCTGGTGAAGGAGCTATCAATTGGGAATATTATGTTCTAATGAAACAGTATTTTGGAAAAAAGGATTCAGTTACTCCAAATAAAAGTACCCTATTAGAAAGTAGTCTACCAAATTCCAGTAAAATAAGTTTGAAAAATGGAAAAAAAGCAGATGAACATACCAAACTGTCCAAACCACAACGTTCTCAACTATTAGATTCCATTGATGTAGAAATAAACTCTGATGAAGATATAATACCAAAAAGGAAAAAAAAAATTTCAAAGACATATTATTAGAGGAAATGAAGGATCGAAAATCCAGAGATAATTTTCAAAACAAACTTGAAAGTTTCATGGACAAGCTGATTCAAATTGAAACTGCTAAGCTGGATAAAATGTAATTATTTTTTTTAATCAATTATTAATGATACTGGTATTAGTTGTTAGGTTTTTTCATAGATATGTATGTAAAGCTTTAAGTTTTGTTGTTTTGTTTTGTTTTTAACATTTTTATAAGATAAATGGGCAAAGGTTATTGTTCCTTGTATATTTAATTTTTTTTTTTTAAAGTTTAATATCATTTAAAGTTTTCTAATATAATTAAGGTTTTTATATATAAAAACATT
>NC_042494.1:21542809-21543625 GCF_005508785.2 Acyrthosiphon pisum | reverse complement strand
TATTTCAGATAAGAAATAATTTTTCAAAATATTTTTTAGACTTATTAATGCAATTCAATGTTTTTGGAAATTTTTTTAATTATTCGTTTTCAAAGATTTTTGGATTTTAATAGAACAATTCTATTATAAAATAAATTAATATGTCTAACTACAAACACTATATTGCATTTCAATTTTTAATTATTAATAATATAAGTTTTTATGAAAAATATTTTAATACACTATATTTCATTTCGATTTTAATTATTAATAATATAAGTTTGGTAAAAAGTATTTTAATTATAATTGCGTTTCAAGTTTTATGAAAATTATTTTTATTATTGTTGCATTTCAATTTCTATGAAAAATATTTTAGGAAATATTGCATTTAAATGACATGTGTGCTGAAGTGCCTCATATACTTTAAATTAATTTATTCAATTTCTTTTTTGATACATTTTTGCAATTGAATATGTTATTTCGATTTTTATTTTTAAGAGAAAAATTCTATTAAAAAATATTTTTTTGGGGGATTTTGCATTTCAATTTTATTATTAATATCATAAGTATTTTGCGAAAAATATTTCAGGGGATTTTAATTATTATTGCATTTCGATTTGTATTCATTAATAATATATTTTTTATGAAAAGTATTTTAATTATTATTGCATTTTGATTTTCTGATATTTTGACACATTATTTTCTTTGTGATCTTTTATTGATATAAAATGAGTTGCGCCAGGAATGGTATATATATACTACTTCTATATTATACAACCACTTAACAGTATTGATTTTATCTATTTATGTTTTCAGGTATTTTCTTTAGACTCCCGA
>NC_042494.1:21541302-21542759 GCF_005508785.2 Acyrthosiphon pisum | reverse complement strand
TGTATCTACGATCATTTTTTTTAAAGTTACACCATATTTCCAAATTCAATTTTGTGAAAAATCGATTTTGCGTAAAAATTCCCGTTTTTCCTTAATTTTTCTTTTGTTTTTCCCGGCGCTTTTGAAAACTACTGGGAAATTTAAATTTTGACCTCCCCAATGCACCAACGATATACACTTTCTGATCGAATAAGATACTGAAGTTGAAAATCGTAGCATTATTTCGACTACTTATCGTGTACACAGACACAAAAAAAAAATGAATAAAAAAAAAAACACGCATCATTGTAAAATCAATACATTCATCGTTCCACTCAGAATCTAAAAGTCCTATTAAATTACTAATATACATCACTAACACCAGTAACACAATCACATAATTCATGTAGGCCTAATATTTATTATTTATGCTTAATATACTAATATGGTATTCTATTTTAATTGTTTCATTTTAACAAAAGTGTGTCAAGAAGAACTCTTCAATGAACTGTGCAATTCGATTGCTGCCAAAAAAATTAAAACTCTCAAAGAGATAAACATTGCTTTCCTGCCATATGAAAGTCAGGTGTGTTTATTTAACATAAATAAAATATAATATCAAGACCTTATATATAATATGTTTGACATGTTTATTTTAATACAGATATTTTTTCAATATTCTGTAAGTAATATGTATATACCATTCCTGGCGCAACTCATTTTATATCAATAAAAGATCACAAAGAAAATAATGTGTAAAAATACCAGAAAATCGAAATGCAATAATAATTAAAATACTTTTTACCAAACTTATATTATTAATAATTAAAATCGAAATGCAATATAGTGTATTAAAATATTTTTCATAAAAACTTATATTATTAATAATTAAAAATTGAAATGCAATATAGTATTTGTAGTTAGACATATTAATTTTTTTTTAATAGAATGGTTCTATTAAAATCCAAAAATCTTTGAAAACGATTTTACACTATGATACTATGAGGGGGACTTATAAAGAAAAAATGTTTAAAGTAAAAATGAATATTCTAATATATTCCACATCGGAGTTATACTTAAATGGAAAATATGATACCTATATTAATGATTAAAATATTTAAGGGAATATTGCATTAATAATAAATTAAAATAATAATTAAAATTGAATTGCATTAATAATTGAAATATTTTTTCAAAGAGATTGAATCACATTAATAATTAAAAAAATTTCCAAAAACATTGAATTGCATTAATAATCTAAAAAATATTTTGAAAAATTATTTCTTATCTGAAATATTTTTACTATGAATTAATGAATTAATAAAATATTGAGAAAAATTATTTCTAGCATTCGTGGTGCACCATTCCAATATCATATACGGATCATAAATTAAAATTGCGAAAAAAAATAAACTTGAGTGCAGTTCAATTGGAATGGGAACATAATAGTTTAGGAATATCAAATATTTTTTTAATTT
>NC_042494.1:21536459-21540955 GCF_005508785.2 Acyrthosiphon pisum | reverse complement strand
AAATTTATTTTTATTATTGTTGCATTTCAATTTCTATGAAAAATATTTTAGGAAATATTGCATTTAAATGACATGTGTGCTGAAGTGCCTCATATACTTTAAATTAATTTATTCAATTTCTTTTTTGATACATTTTTGCAATTGAATATGTTATTTCGATTTTTATTTTTAAGAGAAAAATTCTATTAAAAAATATTTTTTTGGGGGATTTTGCATTTCAATTTTATTATTAATATCATAAGTATTTTGCGAAAAATATTTCAGGGGATTTTAATTATTATTGCATTTCGATTTGTATTCATTAATAATATATTTTTTATGAAAAGTATTTTAATTATTATTGCATTTTGATTTTCTGATATTTTGACACATTATTTTCTTTGTGATCTTTTATTGATATAAAATGAGTTGCGCCAGGAATGGTATATATATACTACTTCTATATTATACAACCACTTAACAGTATTGATTTTATCTATTTATGTTTTCAGGTATTTTCTTTAGACTCCCGAGAAACATTTCAATGTTACTATAATCCATTACTAGTAAGCAGTCGTATCCCAAATATGGAGCGTATTGCAGAACAGATTGCTACGGTTTGTGCTACATTAGGAGAATATCCTTCAGTAAGATATAGAAGTGACTTTGAACGTAACGCTGAGTTGGCACAAATTGTACAACAAAAGTTAGATGCTTATAAAGCTGATGAGCCGACGATGGGTGAAGGTCCAGAAAAAGTGCGTTCACAGTTAATTATATTAGACAGAGGATTCGACTGTGCATCTCCGGTCTTGCATGAGCTTACATTTCAAGCTATGGCTCATGACCTTTTGCCAATAGAAAATGACGTTTTCAAGTGAGATATAATTATAATATTTTATTCTCAATTTTAATTAATTTTGTTTCAAAAGGTATGAAGCCAATGCAGGATCTCCTCTCATTAAGGAAGTGTTATTGGATGAAAATGATGAACTTTGGATGGAGCATAGACATCAGCATATTGCTGTGGTATCCAAGTATGTTTTCAAAATAAATTAGGTTACTAACTTAATAATGTAATTTTATTACAATTCAATAACAGTTATTTAGATATAATCAATGTTATCATCTGCATATCTTACAAAAGTAGTCCAACTTGACGTTTCACCTTTTATAAAAATCAATTATGGAAATAAAAGGAAAAACAAATCAAAATTATTTGATTTAATATATTTTATAAATAAAAATATCCACAAATTCTTAATTAATCGTTAACTTTGTCTGGAGATTAAAATTGTCTATAGACATATTTTTATTCCATATTTCTTTTATAAGTTTCAGACATTAGTAGTGTACCGTGTGGTGTATCAAAAAATATAAATTTGATTTTGATTTTCTAGACATATAGTTCACTGTTATTATTAATTAATTATACCAATTCTATTCATATATTTTCATTGCAACTGAAAACGAAATATTAGTTTTATACACATAATAATTAATAAATTATATTATTTGATAAAAGAAAAATGACTAACCTATTCATTTTAAGTTAGATACTTACCTATGAATTATACAAATAAAGTAGTCACAGGACTACTAATACACAATATTATCTAATTCATATAGACACGCACATGCTGATGTGTATATTTTTAATTCCATTTTTTAATTAAATACAACATTAAGTCATTTACAAAAAATCTGCATTTACTTAAATTAAATATTTGTTTTAGGTAATATACTTAAAATTTACCTTTAACGTTTTCACTTTGAAGATAATTTTTAATTAGAAATGTATTATAAATATTATATTATTATAATAATTTATTAGTATTATACATAATGATTTAATGATTTATGATATAAAAAGTTTAAAGTTAATTTATGTTTATCTTCAAACAGGCTGGGTGTCACATATATTAATACATGACACAATATCACCATGAACCACAGTTGTAAATAGTTCTACAACCGTCAACAGACCCACGGATTAAGATAATGAACTTGACTAAGATTAAAACTTCATTGTTAACTAAAATATAAGAAATACTATTGATGTATAAAAGGTTCAAAATATTGTTAATTTCTATATAATTATAGATTATACGATATAAAATTTATTAGTAAGACAAGTATTGTAAATAACTGATAACTTAAGATAAACAATACTAATCTTTTCACTACTGGTTCTTACTTTCAGTAAATTTTTACAGCACCTCAAAAATAAATGTAACTTTGAGTAGCTTTAATAGACCAATGGATACACAAAAATTAAAATTTTAAAGTATAATATACATAAATAAGATAGTTGTATCCATTTTTAATATTTATATAATAGTATGTTGATTCTATAAAAATCAAAAGTTGAAATTAGTTTAACATATAATAAAAATTAGGAAAATATTATAGATAATAAATGATTTAAGATTTACATTTCTATGAAAAAATCCAAAATTAATATTTTTAAAAAGTCATTACTTTTGAAATCAATGAATTCAAAAAAATATTGATATTCAAAAAAATTTATAAAACAAACCAATTGACTTAGATAACTTTTTTAATATTGATTTCAATAAAAGTTATTAATTCATTAGTCAGTTATTTGTGTTACACTCTGTATATAAAATGTACATTTATTTTTTCACAAAAACATATACTGTTGATATTAGGTGCTATTTTTATTACTGTACATAATACCGTGGAAAACCACAAATAAACCACAAAGATAACAATCCACCCGTTATACAGTTATAATCATCTATATTATAAATATTAAATATACAAAAGGAAAGTGTGTGTGGGTGAACGCTCCCTTTTCTATACAACCATTCACCCTCACTCATTTTTTAATTACAAATTGCTAGGTAGTAAGAGAGTTTGGTAAGGGTAGGTAGTAGTTTGTGGGTGGATGTAATGTCGAAAATAAGTTTTAGAATATTCTAGAAACTTCTACAATGTTCAAGAATAGAACATTTGGAAATCAATATTAATAAATATCATGTTCTAGAAATTTTGATTCTCGAAGCCCGAAGATATATTATAAGACTAAGTTTGGCACGTGTTTATCACTAGCTGCTTTAAAGATGGTCGTGTTGAAGTGTTATATCGTAATCTACAATTGTATCACAAATTATTTTTTGTGTTATGTACTTTTTTGCAGTTAAATCAATTCAGGGAAGTATGGAATTTTATTTTTTAGTAACAGTATTTTATAAATTAGAGCGACTATTATTGCACTGTTAGATAGGAAGTCCCCCACCTCACCTTATCACCAATTAAAAAAATTTGTAGCTCTTGGGGGTTTTAATATTGAACAACCATTCTTTTACACCAACAAGTCAATTGAAATTACACAAAATAAGTAATTATACATTTGGGGTCTTAAGTTAAATTTGCTCAGGGACTAATAATCTATTATTAAAGGTATACCACTACTTTTTTTACATCATATTCTGTTATTTTTTTCAGGAAAGTAACACAAAAATTGAAGAACTTCTCAGATTCTAAACGAATGTCTGCAGCTGATGAAGGCAAATCTTCTATGAGTGATTTATCTACTATGATTAAGAAAATGCCTCAATATCAAAAAGAATTGAGTAAATATTCAACTCATTTGCATCTGGCTGAAGATTGCATGAAACATTATCAAGGTTACGTGAACAAACTTTGTAAAGTGGAGCAGGATCTTGCTATGGGTACTGACACAGAAGGGGAGAAGATTAAAGATCATATGAGATGCATTGTACCTATACTACTAGACCCGAGTGTGTCTAGTAACGACAAAATAAGGATAATTATATTGTATATTTTGTCAAAGAATGGAATATCAGAAGATAACCTTAACAAATTGATACAACATGCTCAACTTTCACCAATTGACAAACAAACAATTGTCAATTTGAACTTTCTTGGTATCAACTCTATTGTTGACGTAAGTATTATTATTGATTTTAAATACTATGGATCGCTCACTGCGGAGCAAAATATTCTGCGCTAATTTACTAGCGATCCTGGTTTTAAACACTTAAAACTGTGTAAGGAAAATAACGTATGTGCATTTTTTGATTCGATTAATTACTTCACGTTTATTTCACATAAGTAATAATTAGTTATACAGAAACAATTCGGTGATGTGTAATACAGTATTTCTTTAATAAATATTATACTCTTGCGAGTGTACGGAGAAAATATTTTAATTCAGGGTTTACATAAATACGGGGGGGAGTGCGAACATTTAACTTACGGTTACAGTTCGTGTTTTGTGGAAGTTGGCTCGGCTCGTGTGGTGTCGTGCATCCACGGACAACGGCGCAGTCATTGGCACGGTAAAATATTATTACCGGCGTGAAAGGCTTAGCAAAGGTGGTCAGCAGTGACTGAGCTCGGACGGCGGTATGCTGATAAATTGACTTGATCTATGCCGGATCGGGTTGGACGCTGGTAGTCTGGCTGGCAACTGTCATACGTCTGTTCAATCGGTAACTGGTGACTCTGCTCTGATGGCGGCACTCAGC
>NC_042494.1:21528433-21536409 GCF_005508785.2 Acyrthosiphon pisum | reverse complement strand
ATTATGATACTGATTATTGTTAGTTTGTGGTGTGCTGTTTTGTTGTGCTTCTCCACGTTTATTGTTCTCATTTGGAAGGTATGGTTGGTTATTGTTCCATCGATTGTTTCGCGGCGGCATATTGTTCCAACCACTATTTCTTTGTTTGTTCCAATTATTGTTTTTCTGTTGGTTATTATTACCTCTGTCCATCGTTGGTTGTTCTGGATTTTCTTTAGTGCTTTCTTCTTCTCCCAGAATCTTCATGGCAGCTATTATTGTTCTCTCGGGTAATGACACAAGTATTGCTCTTAAGTAACCCGGGTAATGTTTGGCAATGTGTTTTACGATTTCTGGTTCCGACAGTCTCGTTACCTCGAGATGCCGTAATTTTGTGGCCCAGGTCGCAAAATGTTCTCGGTAATTTGGTGTTACCTGATGTACATTTAAGCATTGGCTCCAGACTTGAATTTGAATTTCCCTGGATCAATACTCATCAATAAATGCTCTCTTGAAATCTTCGTAGTTGCATAATTGAAATCGTACGGTGGAAAACCAACTATACGTGTTTGACTTTAAACAGTCTTCCACGACAATAATTTTTTCTCCCACGCACGTTTGTTTAATGGCGAAATATTCTTCTAGTCGGTTCAGAGAGTCTCGTGGGTGCATGTCCCGTCCAATTCCATAAAATGTAGGTCGTGTAATATCTGTGTGATGTAGATTATTGATATTTGTGACACAGTTATGCGTTGGTGGTGGTGATAGTCTGTGTTCCTGATGTTCATATTTCTGATCAAGTTCACTTAATTTTCTTGACCAATTTTCTTCAATTTTTTCTATTTTACTAACGTAGTCATTCTTGAGATTTTCGATTTTTTGTAATAATTGATTTACCAAATATTGGCTGTTTCGTTCAACATCTTCCTTGAACGCGTTAAATGCTTCTTCCGTTACTTTTGCTTTCGGTGCCATTTCCTTTAAAGATATAGTTTTCTTCTTTGTGACACGACGTAGTTCTTCAAGATTTAGTTTTCTTCTTAATTTCGTGGGTCGATGTAGAATTATTTTCTTACTCGAGCACTGCAGTTGGGCGCCAAATGTAAGGAAAATAACGTATGTGTATTTTTTGATTCGATTAATTACTTCACGTTTATTTCACATAAGTAATAATTAGTTATACAGAAACAATTCGGTGATGTGTAATACAGTATTTCTTTAATAAATATTATACTCTTGCGAGTGTACGGAGAAAATATTTTAATTCAGGGTTTACATAAATACGGGGGGGAGTGCGAACATTTAACTTACGGTTACAGTTCGTGTTTTGTGGAAGTTGGCTCGGCTCGTGTGGTGTCGTGCATCCACGGACAACGGCGCAGTCATTGGCACGGTAAAATATTATTACCGGCGTGAAAGGCTTAGCAAAGGTGGTCAGCAGTGACTGAGCTCGGACGGCGGTATGCTGATAAATTGACTTGATCTATGCCGGATCGGGTTGGACGCTGGTAGTCTGGCTGGCAACTGTCATACGTCTGTTCAATCGGTAACTGGTGACTCTGCTCTGATGGCGGCACTCAGCGACGGTGGACACGTATTGACTGATAGGGACTCGCTACGCACTGCGATGGTGGTGGAGTATACTTATATGCCGGGCGACAGACTATACAATGTTCGTTCGTGGCGATATTATACTATCGTCCGGCTCATTCAGTCTGGGGGCGAGTTGCTGTTTGAATAGAATAAGCAATTGCGTCCGTTCGTGGCGATATTACTATCGTCCGGCTCGCAATTTGGTTTTTCTCAGCGGGGAGAATGTGTGTGTAGACTGCGGCCAGCGGCCTGTATTTATGACATCCGAGGCTCGCTGGTCCCGTGCACAATATCGTATGACATTTCATGTGTTTCTGGGTTTCCAGTAGTTGTTTAAGATGTTTGGTAATAAAAATCTTATTGTACAAGTTGCACTGAATCTGAATATGTGCTTGGTTTTTCGATAGCTTCAACCGTTCACACGGAAAACTCATGTTTTCCGTGGGCGGCGCACCGTTCAGTATTATTGCGCGGCGGCGGCAGGCGCGCTCTGTGATTTAACGTTGTTGTTATGCTCCGTCGGTTGATACGTCATGTTCCGATGCGGCGGTCGATGTTACATGCTGTTAATGATTACAAACAGAGTGCGTTACGTGTGTAGCCACTCCGTTTTGTCTCATTACATTGTCCCCTTTTTTATTTATATTTTTTTTTTTTTGTTTCTGAAAAGTTTTGAGTAAAAAAAATAAAAATAAAAACTTTTAAATTTTGATGCTTTATACTGTTTGTATTTGAACGTCTGCGTGGTGTTATGGGTGGTGTTGGCGTTTAGCTGTCTTGATCCGTTGGCTCTTTTCCCTGTATATTAATTTTCGAAGTCGAGTCTTGGAAATGTTCTCGAAATCTTTTAGATACTGCTTTGCTTCTAAGATACTCTTCCTAACTTCCTCCGATGTTCTTGGATGCTTATCGACCATCTGCTTGATCGTTCTAAAATGATGGTTTCAGACTCGGTTTCGCTTAAACTGCTGGATCCAGACGATGCTGCTTTCTCTTGAAGCTCTGTGGGAGTGATATGTTGGGCTTCCTCCGATCCTCTTTCCCATTGTTTTAAAAATCATCCCATGTCATCCCTGTGGCTGAGGGACTTCGAGTGGCTTGAATTGTAGTGGGAACTTCCCATGAGGGCTCGGGGTTGTACCGTGTTCTTTTTGCCTCCTCTTGACGATAGAACATGGCGATTCTTCGTTTTTGTTCAATACTCAACAGTTGGCCAATGCTGGTGACTTCCATTTTGTTCACCGCTTCTTTGTTACGCAACTTCGTTAATGGGATTTGAACCAACATTTTTCCGGGTTCCTATATAGGATTGTTATTATTATTTTTTTGTATGACAGTTAATGTTAATTATAATTATTTACAAGCAAGTTATTTGGGATTATTTATGTACATATATCTATTTTTTTTTTTTTTTTTTTTTTGATTCCACTGCTTAATTATTTGTATGAGACACTCCTAGCACGGGTGTATTCTCATGGTATTTCTTGATGTTCTTAAAGTTGATTGTCCTGTAGTTTCCATTGCTTTGGATGGTTACCGTATTGTTACCGTGTAGTTCTTGTACTTGGTATGGTCCGTGGTAGATCAAGAATAATTTGTGGGTTTCCTTATCCTCAGCGGACGACAGGCGGTGCTCTTTGATTAGGATTTTGTCTCCTACATCATACTGTGGGAATTTCTTTGCTTTATCCTTGTAAGCGTTTCGAATATCAGCTTTTTCCCTAGACCGTTTCATCACAATCTGTACAATGTTGGGTGGTTTCTCCATCTCTCCGTGTTTAGGAAAAGCTATTAATCTGGTTAATGATAATGTTGTTTTTTCGCCAAACATTATATAACTTGGCGTATAGCCCGTGGTCGTATGCGTTGTATGGTCAATCCAGTATTCCACATCGTCTAACCATTTCAACCAATTTGTGTGTTGCTTATGACAGTATGTTCTTAATAAGCGTCCAATCTCACGGTTTGCTCTCTCTACGGGGTTGCTCTCCGGATGATAAATGGTCGTGAGGTTGGTGATTTTCAATCCTTGCATGATTTTTTCCCATTTGGTGCTGGTGAACTGCGTCCCGTTGTCGGTTAAGATCTTCTTAAATAATCCAATAGTCGGTATGTACTCTTTCACGATGCGTTTTATTATAGTATCGGTGCGGTAGCTCTTTTCAATGAATACAGTTTGATGTACTTGGAGAAAACATCCAATATCGCTAAGATGTATCGGCATCCTCCTTGTCCCCTGGGTAGAGGTCCCATCAGATCGGCAGACACCATCTCCCTTGGTTCGGTGGGTAGAAGGCTTAACGTTGGTCCCCTGGTTGTTATATTGTTTATTTTTGCTTTCTGGCACAGGTCACATGTTTTGATGATTTGTTTAATGGTTCGATACATATTTTTAAATTGGTGGTTCTGCTGCAATAACTTATATGTCTTATAAGTTCCACAGTGTCCGTATATTTTGTGTGTTTCTTCCACTAGAAGTCTTACTGCTATTTCCGGCACCATGATTTGATATTCCCCAGAGGGCGCTTGACGAAACAGTAAGTTCTGATGCATCATGAGGTTATGATTGATCCCCTGCTTGAACTTTTGTTTGAGTTTTGGAATGTGCTCATCTTGTTGCTGCAACATTTCTAAGTTTTTGAATTGTTCTTGCACTTCGTTGCTATATTCCAGTAATGCTAATTTGTTGATCACTATTGTTTTGTCGCTGGTTGCTGGATCATCGGTTAGTGACTGTGGATATCGCGTTAGTGTGTCGGCACCTATATTCTCCTTCCCTGGAATGTAGGTTATTTCTATTTGAAACTCCTGTAGGAATGTGGCCCATCTGATCAATCGAGCTTTGAGTAGCTGACAAGTGTTTAGGAAAGTAAGTGCATGATGATCTGTTAGTATTTTGTCATGTTCCCAAGTAAATAATTTCTAAATTTTTTGCATGCGAAAACTATTGCGAGTAATTCGAGCTCAGTGGTGTTGTAATTTCGTTCCGCTGCCTTGAGTGCTCGGCTGGCAAAACTGAGGGTTTGATGTTGTCCTTCTTCGGTGACTTGATAAATTTCTGCACCTAAGTGCGTTGTTGATGCATCTGTGTTAAGGTGATATTCTCTCTTGAAGTCCGGGAATTGAATTATTATGTCTTCGAGAAATTTCTGTTTTATATTTTTAAAAGCTTGCTGTTGGATGGTTCCCCATGTCCACTTCGCGTCTTTTTTGGTTAGTTTGCTGAGTTGTCCAGTGTCTTGTGACAAATCTCTGATGAACTTTCGGTAAAAATTGATGAAACCTATGAAAGATTGTACTTGTTTTTTCGTCTTAGGAGGTTAGAAGTTCATAATGGTTTGTATTTTATCTGGATCCATGGCTATCCCTTTTTCGCTTATTATGTGACGCAGAAAAATAACTTGATTTTTTAAGAATTGTGACTTTTTACGATTGATTGTTATGTTGTGTTAGGCAAGTTTCTGAAATACTTGTTCTAAGTGATGCATATGTTCTTGAAAACTTGTTGATGTGATGTGTATGTCATCGACGTAGATCGCGGAAAATTGTAAAATTTCCGGTCCCAATACTTGGTCTAATATTTTTTGGAATTCTGCAACTGAATTAATCAATCCAAACGGCAGTACTTTGAATTGGTAATTACGGCCTTTATGTAAAAATGCAGTAATTTCTCGACATTTGGCTTTCAATGGACATTGCCAATAACCGGCCGTTAAGTCGATCGAGCTTAGGTACTTCATTCCCTGGAACTTGATGAGGGTGTCGTCCATGTTTGTTGGACATTCTCTATCTGGTATTATGACTGTGTTGATTTTTCTGGCATCTAGACATAATCGAATATCTCCATTTTTATTTTCTATACATACTATGGGTGATGACCATGGTGATGTTGATTTTTCTATAATTTGTAATTTCAGCATTCTTTGTATTTCAGCGTCCACTTTAGGTATCCTCGATACGGGTATGGAATATGGTCGCTGGTAAATCGGGTCCCCTGGCTTGATCCGTATCTGACATTGGAATTCGGTGATTTTCCCAGGCTGTTTAGAAAAAATGTGTTCATACCTGTTCAGTAGTGACACAAAAATTTAATTTTCAT
Organism: Acyrthosiphon pisum; assembly: GCF_005508785.2. Lineage (NCBI taxonomy): Eukaryota > Metazoa > Arthropoda > Insecta > Hemiptera > Aphididae > Acyrthosiphon > Acyrthosiphon pisum. Next base: position 21,530,738 of record NC_042494.1, on the reverse strand, counting down.
GATCGGTTAAGTTGATATGACTGTCATCCAAATTCTCGTTGACTTCTACATTGAGCAGGGGCTCTTTGATTACCTTTGGTTCTCTGTTGGCGAATGGCACAGTGATTGGTATATCATTGACGTTGAATGGAACTGTTTGTTTGTTGAATTTTATTTGTGCAGAGTATTTGTTCAATATGTCCGCTCCAATATTTCCTTTTTCGTTTAGGCCTTCTACCTGAATGAAATTCGTCTGTAGGTAAATATCACCTATTTTGCATTCACAAAATATTTGTTTAGATACTTTGCATATTTTCTTCCCTACGGCGTTGCTTATTTGTATACCAGTGACTGGTAGTTGTGGGATTCTATGATTTTTCTGCGTGATTACATCAATCACCTTCTTGGTAAGTACACTTATTGTAGCTCCGTGTCTACAAGTAACAATATTTCTTCTCCTTCAATCTCACATTTTAAGTATGGGCTTATTGATGAATTTGTGGTACTTTGTGAATTTATTGCATGTTCTTCACTATGACTTGGTCCTGCTTGTTGATCTGTATTTATTGATACTTGATTTATTTGTTTAGTTTGTGGTGTGCTGTTTTGTTGTGCTTCTCCACGTTTATTGTTCTCATTTGGAAGGTATGGTTGGTTATTGTTCCATCGATTGTTTCGCGGCGGCATATTGTTCCAACCACTATTTCTTTGTTTGTTCCAATTATTGTTTTTCTGTTTGTTATTATTACCTCTGTCCATCGTTGGTTGTTCTGGATTTTCTTTAGTGCTTTCTTCTTCTCCCAGAATCTTCATGGCAGCTATTATTGTTCTCTCGGGTAATGACACAAGTATTGCTCTTAAGTAACCCGGGTAATGTTTGGCAATGTGTTTTACGATTTCTGGTTCCGACAGTCTCGTTACCTCGAGATGCCGTAATTTTGTGGCCCAGGTCGCAAAATGTTCTCGGTAATTTGGTGTTACCTGATGTACATTTAAGCATTGGCTCCAGACTTGAATTTGAATTTCCCTGGACCAATACTCATCAATAAATGCTCTCTTGAAATCTTCGTAGTTGCATAATTGAAATCGTACGGTGGAAAACCAACTATACGTGTTTGACTTTAAACAGTCTTCCACGACAATAATTTTTTCTCCCACGCACGTTTGTTTAATGGCGAAATATTCTTCTAGTCGGTTCAGAGAGTCTCGTGGGTGCATGTCCCGTCCAATTCCATAAAATGTAGGTCGTGTAATATCTGTATGATGTAGATTATTGATATTTGTGACACATTTATGCGTTGGTGGTGGTGATAGTCTGTGTTCCTGATGTTCATATTTCTGATCAAGTTCACTTAATTTTCTTGACCAATTTTCTTCAATTTTTTCTATTTTACTAACGTAGTCATTCTTGAGATTTTCGATTTTTTGTAATAATTGATTTACCAAATATTGGCTGTTTCGTTCAACATCTTCCTTGAACGCGTTAAATGCTTCTTCCGTTACTTTTGCTTTCGGTGCCATTTCCTTTAAAGATGTAGTTTTCTTCTTTGTGACACGACGTAGTTCTTCAAGATTTAGTTTTCTTCTTAATTTCGTGGGTCAATGTAGAATTATTTTCTTACTCGAGCACTGCAGTTGGGCGCCAAATGTAAGGAAAATAACGTATGTGTATTTTTTGATTCGATTAATTACTTCACGTTTATTTCACATAAGTAATAATTAGTTATATAGAAACAATTCGGTGATGTGTAATACAGTATTTCTTTAATAAATATTATACTCTTGCGAGTGTACGGAGAAAATATTTTAATTCAGGGTTTACATAAATACGGGGGGGAGTGCGAACATTTAACTTACGGTTACAGTTCGTGTTTTGTGGAAGTTGGCTCGGCTCGTGTGGCGTCGTGCATCCACGGACAACGGCGCAGTCATTGGCACGGTAAAATATTATTACCGGCGTGAAAGGCTTAGCAAAGGTGGTCAGCAGTGACTGAGCTCGGACGGCGGTATGCTGATAAATTGACTTGATCTATGCCGGATCGGGTTGGACGCTGGTAGTCTGGCTGGCAACTGTCATACGTCTGTTCAATCGGTAACTGGTGACTCTGCTCTGATGGCGGCACTCAGCGACGGTGGACACGTATTGACTGATAGGGACTCGCTACGCACTGCGATGGTGGTGGAGTATACTTATATGCCGGGCGACAGACTATACAATGTTCGTTCGTGGCGATATTACTATCGTCCGGCTCATTCAGTCTGGGGGCGAGTTGCTGTTTGAATAGAATAAGCAATTGCGTCCGTTCGTGGCGATATTACTATCGTC
>NC_042494.1:21517946-21528383 GCF_005508785.2 Acyrthosiphon pisum | reverse complement strand
TCGATTAATTACTTCACGTTTATTTCACATAAGTAATAATTAGTTATACAGAAACAATTCGGTGATGTGTAATACAGTATTTCTTTAATAAATATTATACTCTTGCGAGTGTACGGAGAAAATATTTTAATTCAGGGTTTACATAAATACGGGGGGGAGTGCGAACATTTAACTTACGGTTACAGTTCGTGTTTTGTGGAAGTTGGCTCGGCTCGTGTGGTGTCGTGCATCCACGGACAACGGCGCAGTCATTGGCACGGTAAAATATTATTACCGGCGTGAAAGGCTTAGCAAAGGTGGTCAGCAGTGACTGAGCTCGGACGGCGGTATGCTGATAAATTGACTTGATCTATGCCGGATCGGGTTGGACGCTGGTAGTCTGGCTGGCAACTGTCATACGTCTGTTCAATCGGTAACTGGTGACTCTGCTCTGATGGCGGCACTCAGCGACAGTGGACACGTATTGACTGATAGGGACTCGCTACGCACTGCGATGGTGGTGGAGTATACTTATATGCCGGGCGACAGACTATACAATGTTCGTTCGTGGCGATATTATACTATCGTCCGGCTCATTCAGTCTGGGGGCGAGTTGCTGTTTGAATAGAATAAGCAATTGCGTCCGTTCGTGGCGATATTACTATCGTCCGGCTCGCAATTTGGTTTTTCTCAGCGGGGAGAATGTGTGTGTAGACTGCGGCCAGCGGCCTGTATTTATGACATCCGAGGCTCGCTGGTCCCGTGCACAATATCGTTTGACCAGTAGCGGTTCTGTCGTTAAATTTTTGAGGAGGCAACGATATTGTACCCATCAAGACATGTTAGCGCAAATCTCCCAATTCTCAAAACTCATTTATTTTGTTTAAAAACCATATTTTTTCATTAAAAATCTGTCAGAAGATATTAATTTTCATTATTTCTTATAATTAAAATACCTAACTAGAAATTATTAACTATGTAATTCGGCGCTCATACTCACAATATCTATCACACAGAAAATACAATAATACAATTTAAATCATAGTAATATAGTATGAAAAATAAATATAATATATTATTGCTATTATACCATTGCTATTGATAATAACTTATTAGTGATAACGTGCAATAAAGTGTATAATCTATAATGATTAATAGTGAGCCACTGAGGCGCTGCAAGTCACAGCCTGTGACGTTTGCCAACGGAGGCTACGGTTATGTGCAGTCTCCACAGAGCATCGCGCATGCGCTATTCACATATTTTATGTGCGTCTGTGTGTGTATATTTGTGTACACATGTAACGCATCGATAACGGCGGCGGCAGTTGCCTCATGAGAAAGTTGGTAGCCGCCGTCGATACGAGACGCATGGACGGGCAGCCGTACTATGTAGTAATACAGTATATCAGTATAATATTAATATTATATTTGCCTGTTGCGCACGGGGACTGGCCAGTCTCTTACTTATGGGCATCACGGCCATCATAGTCCCTTTCAATACATAATTTAAATATATATTTTATTTATTTCCCTTTTATAATAGTGTCTATATTTGAAAATATAAACACACAACATTTTATAATTTAAATAATATTAACCACGTATTTTCTCTTATTTTCAAGGGAGGCACTGCCTCCCTTGCCTCCCCGGGAAAACCGCCACTGCGTTTGACATTTCATGTGTTTCTGGGTTACCAGTAGTTGTTTAAGATGTTTGGTAATAGAAATCTTTTTGTACAAGTTGCACTGATTCTGAATATGTGCTTGGTTTTTCGATAGCTTCAACCGTTCACACGGAAAACTCATGTTTTCCGTGGGCGGCGCACCGTTCAGTATTATTGCGCGGCGCTCTGTGATTTAACGTTGTTGTTATGCTCCGTCGGTTGATACATGTTCCGATGCGGCGGTCGATGTTACATGCTGTTAATGATTACAAACAGAGTGCGCTACGTGTGTAGCCACTCCGTTTTGTCTCATTACAACTGATTATTCTTATCTTATTGGTATTATAAAATGTAATAAATAATATTATCAATTTAATTAATATATTTTGTTTCTCCCCAGGGTAACAGAAAAAAACAGTATCAAATTCCACGTAAAGAGCGCACCTCTGAACATACATATCAGATGTCTCGTTGGACACCATTGATCAAAGATTTGATGGAAGACTGTATTGAAGACAAATTGGATGCTAAACATTTTCCCTTTCTCGCAGGGAGAGCAACATCATCCGGATACCATGCACCATCTAGGTGTATATTTAATACTATTATTATTATAGTTTTATTTGTTCCCTGTATTTTAAATTCATTTTGCGATTAGAATAAATACTAATAACTAGGCTTCTTCAACGATATATTTTTGAATATCGATATCGTTTTGAATTGTGCAATATCGAACAAAAAATGTAAACAATTTCAATTTATCGATATATCGATATTCCGATATATTACGGTTATCGATATATTACGATATTGATACCTAAATTTCCTAAAAAAAAGTTAGCGATATCAATATCGAATCAAAATATCGATATCGTTGAAGAAGCCTAGTATTTATATATGGATATTAAATATAAAAAAATAAATAAATAACTTAACTTAGTTAATTGAAAATGTTCATATAACTTTTAACTTAACTGAGTTAAAAATAAAATTAGGATAACTGTTAATTTTAAACTTTTTAAAATGTTTTCCATTAACTTAATTTAACTTAGTTAAAAATTATCATTAACTTACCCACGCTTGCAAAAAATACATTACCTACTTATTACTCACTATAGTCTATATTGTAATGCATTTTGATTTGTTTTTAGTGCACGGTATGGCCACTGGCACAAAGACAGGGGAAAAAGCCATCAACTTCTAAAAAATGTGCCAAGAGTAATAATTTTTGTGATTGGAGGAATCAGTTTTTCTGAGATGAGATGTGCATATGAAGTAACTAGTAATGTAAAAAACTGGGAGGTTATTATAGGTAATTATAGTATTTTTTTCCGTTTATTTTGCTTTTTACTTTAATACTAAATCTTCAACGATATCGGTATTTTGATTCGATTTTGATATCACTAACTGTTCGCGCCAAGTCATTAGCGCATCGCGGTGTGCAATAATGCACGGCGACGACGCCCTGCTCCTACCAGTTCCCTCTTCATCCATACACCTCTCAGTCCGTTAATTGCGAATTATTATTATTGTTTCATTTATTTAATTTCTTTGTGTTGTTTTAATGTGAGTTATCGGTCAGCCCGTTTCCTCATAAATTTATTATATTATCTTTTGTTGTCAACTGTTGTTTACATTCAGCGGCCAACGCCCTTATTATTATTATTATTGTTGTTTTTTTGATATCGTTATTATTGCGCACATGTATATTGTCTTCCCGCTTTTGAAGCGTACATATATATTTTTTATTAAGTCGCATTGTGCGCATCCGCTTTTTACGGTTTTGTTATTGTCAATTATTATATATTTTATCAAGTCGCATTGTGCGATCAGTTAACAATAAACTTGCCAATCAACAAATCGTGAGTAATTATTATTGTATATTCTCAATCCACACTGTCAAACCAACGGCTGTCGTGTATCGGTATTATCGCCTTCCCCGTCACCGTCAAGAGAGTGTCGACGCGGAAGTCCGCCAGCAACGAACGTTGTGTGAGAGGCCGCCCAGGGCGTCCAGATCATCGTCGGTCCAGCTCAAATCACGTTGGTGTCGACAGTGAGTTCCTGCGTAAGTCCGCCAGCAACGAACGTTGTGTGAGAGGCCGCCCAGGTCGTCCAGGTCACCGTCGGTCCCGTCCAACCACGTCAAGACTTCAGTAGTATTAAGATAATTTTAAGCACTGTCCCTTTTTTTTATGAGCTCTGTGGTCATTGCACCAGACGAACCGACCACAGAGACCCCCTCCCCATAATTAGCTTGCACCATCCTAATTCCTTTGGTAGGGATCTCCCGTCCTGATCGTCGTCGCCGTGCGTTGAATTGCCTACCTTGTACACTTTCAGGCGAGGGCACCTATAGTTGCCTACCCACCCAAATAGTCGGCGCTAGTGGTGGCATTGGCCCAAACCAGACTTATTCACTTGTCGGGCGTCCCCCGAGTAGTCCTTCGGGTTGCCCCTACTCAGGGCGCATACATTTTTTGGTCCTTCAGGCCGGATGGCTTAATACAAACCGCGATACATATTATTATTAAACCACAGTCTTCAGTACATGACCAGTTTTTCTCTTCGTTGATATTATTCTGGTTATAACTTTTATAGTACCTACATCTGTAATTCTGTACTGTCACTGAGATAGGGAGTAACTAGATTTTAGTGAAAATTCTATGCTGTAGATCGTCCACGTACTTGTTCTCCACGAGAATTATCTCTCTTTCGTAGTTCTGCACTTGTGTCACATAAATTCTGTTCACAATGACGGACCTTCGGGTTGCCCCTACTCAGGGCGCATACACTAACTTTTTTTCGAAAATTTAGGTATCGATATCTTAATACATCGTATGATACATCGATAACCGTAATATATCGACAGTCGAAATATATCGGATATTCCGGTATTCGGGTTAAATTTTTTTTTTGTAGTACCTACCACAGAATTCTGTCTACCTACTACCTATTCAATTGAGTATTAAGTACTATCAACAATTATGATAGTCGTAGAAATATCGGAATATTGATGTATCGATAAATTGAAATATCGAAACCTACATTTTTTTTTCGATATCGCACAATTCAAAACGATATCGACATTCAAATATATATTGTTGAAGAAGCCTACTAAATTATATTTAATGTGTTTTTTACAGGCGCATCTCACATTCTTACACCAGAAGATTTCATCAACAATTTATCAGCTTTAAGTCAATAAAGCTTGTCCAATTCGTAGTTTTTAAGTATTAAATATTATTTTAAGTATGCCCTTAAAAAGTTAAAATCAATTATTTTGCGATCAAAATTTAAATATCATACATTACAATAATATGGAATTAATAAAAATAATTACACATTGTTCATAGGTGTTTTAACATTTATTATTACAAATAAATAAATTGATTTTATGATTCTGAAAGAATCTTAGGGCCGTTCTTACAATATCCGGTAAAGTGTCAGTTAACTGGACATTGTAAGAACGGCCCTTACTCTAATATTTATAATAATAATTAAAAACCAAATTTCCCAAATAGTTTCTGCAACATATATTTTTAAATGTTAGAAAGAAATTTTACCATTTTTGTTTTATAAGTGTGTATTTGACAGATGGTGTTTGCACAAACATTTTTTGTTTTAATAAACCTTATTTCAAAATAAAATAATTTAATAACTGTATAAAATAAAATGTTATAATACTTATCTCAGATTTTTTTATGAAATTAAATTAACATAACCCCTATATCAATTAAAATCATTAAAAGTAATATTACATGAATATATATTATGTATTATGAAAATAAAAATTATATAAAACAGTGCAGCATCAGATATCCAAGGGACCACAAATTATATCTGCCGTTGAGAATAATCTGAACAAATATATACATAAGTTTTAATAATTTTGTACTCTAATAACATCTTATTATAAGTATTAAATTTTAATTTGTATTCAAAACCAATTAAAAAATCACATTTGTTTTATATATTTTAAGAGCATTGTATTTTTCAATTGTATAACAATTATATCATATCTTTCTCTCTGGACCTAACTGAATAAAACATAATATTATTATTGTTCAAGAAAAAATTAAACCAATATTATATAATAACATTCTTCCAGACTTAAAAATATATAACTGTGTTATAAAGAGTTAATAATATTTACTATAAAATAAATGTTTATAAAAATATTGTTCAATTTTATTTGTTTTTTTTTTTTTGTGTGTGAATGATGCGTTTGTGTATTGTGTATTATTAATATATAGATTTTAAATTTTAATACTAAGCAGTAATTAAATTAGAATATCAATTAGTCAAAACAAAATAATCCATTTTTATTATTATATTATACACTTCAATTAGTTTTATTATTTATAACTTGTTGAAAGTTGTATTGTTGTAGAATTAGTTTTGCAGTAATTATTGAATGCATGCTTGAACACACTATGAATTATATAAGTTAAAATAATCTAATTTAAAATCTTACAAATAAATGATCATTGTATTTTATCTTAATATTGGTATGTTTACTTGGTGATAATTAATGTCGTTATAGCAGATAGCCATTTGTAAAGGAGTGATAACAATATAGTTATATTATTTTGTTATACTATTCATGTTGAAGCATAAACAAACACTGAATATTTAATAAATCAATATTGAGTTAATAGTCCTTTAAACCTGATAGGTTCATTACATTTTAGTGAACTTTAATTTAATCAATTTTTATACAACTATAAATATACATTTCACGTGGGTAATATATTCTCAAACACATCAAAGTACATTGAAATTACTCCTTTGCTGTGACTTAATTTATGTAAATGTTTAATTATCTCTAAGCTATTTTATTATGTTATTGTAAGGTAGTTCAGTAGCCATAATTATTACTTAAATATTTTAGAAATTAATTTGTTTTCAAAAATATAGTACAGTGGATTGACTTAATTGACGCCTCCAAACAACAGACAACATTTATCAACCGAGAGTGTCCGGTATTTAGAGATTTCACTGTATTAGATTTATTAAGTAATGAACATGTATACAGTTTAAAATAACCAGCACCTTGTCTTAATAGAATAATAGGTAATTATTGGAATTTACTCATCACTTATATATTATTAACAGTAGTATTCCATAATTAAGTTAGTATATAGAATAGTTTTGATAGCATTGATGTAATGTAATGTAATTTGTAGTCTTAGAAAAAAAATGTAAGAGGGTGGAAATATGTTAAATGGCCAGGAGCGCTGATAACCTTGCTACAGTTTTGGTTTTTGTGTTTAAATAAAATATGTTAAATTTAAAAAAAAAACTTGGATTACTCATTATCATTGTCATTTGATATGGTTAAAAAAACTTTTTGAATTTTATTAATACCACAATGGTTTTTAACTAACTAGTTTAATTTAATATGTTCCAATTGTAGTTGCTGAAAAAGCTGTAATGTGAGATAATAAAATAAAATATGCTTAGAACAATAATTTATAATCATCATCCTTCCGAAAGTTTTAACTAGGATTTCCTACTAAATCTATTTATAAGGTTCAGCATATTTTCAATAGCTTATTTTTAAATGAAAATTTAATTTTAGAAGGTTTATTAAAAAAAATAAAAAATAGTACCATCATAATATTAATATTACATATAATATAGGTATTGTAAAGATACCTACACCTAAATTTATAATGTATATACTATTTTTGTTCGTGAAATATATAAATTATTTTATACTTTTGAATGTGGAGATCTCGTTCAATAAAATTGCCAAGTTTATGAAGACAATAATTTAAAAAAATTCTATAACTAAAATGAATATACCTGTTAGGATTATTGATTGTTTAAATATTATGATAAATTCAATATAACAGTTCTTAAATGATTAATATAACAAAAATAGTTTAATAGCTTGTTATCCTTTGCCATTAATTATAGAAATTGTTAAACAAAATATGTAAACCAGTGGCGTATTTAATGTGGGGAAGATCAATGGGATGAACCCTCTTCCCATAGACTGTATATAATAAGCAAAAGTTTTCGGAGTCCAAATTTTAGGCCTCTAAATTTAAAGGTGGGGTTACTGGATAATATCATATCCCCTCAAGACAAAAACCTAAATATGCCACTGTTGTAAGCCAAACCTACCAATTAGTACTTTTACATAATTTATTTCATAGTTAACAAATTGCATTAATCAAATGAATAAATAGAATCTATACCTACTCTTTACTTTTAAGCTACACATTGTTTAACACCAACCATTATTAACATAGTTAAAGTACAATAGGTAAAATATATAATTACATGATAATAAGAAAAACTTAATGAACAGTAAAATGTTTTGAGTATTCGTGAAATAACGATAAATACCTTGCTGGCTGTTGATATAAATTATTATAATTTTGTAATAGTTTGTTATAATAATATTATGATCAAAATAAATAGTGTAAACTCTAATAAAACAAACAATTTATTATAAAATATATATACCTAGTAATAGTAATAAAATAAACAGAGTCAACTCTAATGAAATTAAAATAAAATAAACATAAAGTATAAAATTAATCTTAAAAAGACTATATTATTTGTATTTAAAACCGTTACATTGTAATTCATGGACATACTAAAAAAATTTTAATTACCTATTAAGAAAATCCCATTTTTTTTAGTTCTTTCTTCAGTGCTGATTTTTTCTTTTTGTGATTAGATAGTGCTGTTTTAGTAATTGCTTCCTTTTTCTTATTAAACATGCGTATTATCACAGTCTTTTGAATATCTAAGAAATCATTTACTGTAAAGTCTGATTCCTTCTTACCTATTTCAACAAATTTACATGGCGGTTTGGATGACAAGTTTCGGTTCCTGTGTTCTTCCCAAGGCTGGTCAGTTGGCTCCCAACCATCCAATTCGATGAAGCATGAAAAGCATCTTACCGTATCGGGTGTATCTTGGTTTGGGCAATAAAAACCTGCTTCGGCCATTTCCTTTGCACTAGGTTTATTCATTGTCCAATTTTGTAGCGAATTAAGCCTATTCATCTCCCAAATATAACAAATTGGTTCTGATTCAAGACCTTGGTTGTTGACATGATTCATGATTAAATTATTTATATTATCCATGATGAGAAAACAGTAAAAATGTATAGTACAATATTAATGAATGTTGAGTCTTGAGTTAAGATAAAGTGTCACAAATATTATAAATATTAGATTTAATACGAAATAAATAATAGGTAATACATCTGTTGGGCGTTGGCTTTTACAATTAAATATTTAAATCCAAGATAAAATAATTTAGTAGTTACCTATAGTGTTTTTATAGTAGGTACCCACCTGATTACCTATATCATTTATTTTATCATGATTACATTTTTAAATCATACCTAATAATTACGAACAACATTTATTTTTGGGAGGGGGATTAGTATTAAACTCACGTAAACTCATCGTGTTAATTGCCTGGGTACTAATTTATTAATTTTTGATAATGATAGGTAGGTACAACAATATTATTGTAAAATATATATTATACCTACATGTGGAGGTACACCTATGATATTATGCAGTGTTTGGAAGTAACGAGTTCCAAAAGGAACGGATTCGCTGGAACGAGTTTCTATTATAAAAAAAGAACGAGAAAATGAACTAGGTACTTAGGTAGTTCTTCTTTTTAAGGAAAAACAACAAAATTGTTCGTTCCTTTCTAATTCCAATAATTTACACAGATAAGTATATAAAAATTGAGATTAAGATATATTTTTTTTAATGTGTATAATGTATAGATATTGCTGTGTGATCGTTATCGAGTATCGAAGTTAAGACAATCGACATTATACGCGTTAGCCAAAAATTTAACTTTGAAGAAAATCTCAAAATATATAATATAATATTACATATAAACATATAAAATATGTAGATACTACCTACTATTATAATATACCTATCTACCTGTAGTTAGATGTTATAATTACAAATTAAAGAAGTATGTATGATATGAAAAAAAAAAACATTAATGATTAAATAAGAATTTTTATTTTATTTAGAACTAAAAAAGGAACTCGTTCATTTTTCAAAGGAACGAATTCTTTTTTTTTTAAGGAAAGGAACGGGACGAATTCCTATTTTTTAAAAAATATCGAGAAACGGAACGAATTCCTTTTTATAAGGATAACTTGCTATTATGTTTTGCGCTAGTTAAGACATACGCGCGGACTGTCGCGGACAACAAAACAACTGACTGCGAGTGCGATCTAATTAAGACTGTTTATTATAATAAAAATCGGCTATCGCAGTATCGCGTTATCGTCGATACCGATTACATAATAGTTTTATTGTACTATATAATAATATTAATTAGGTAGCATACATAACATTATTCCACCTTAAAAATAATAATAATAATCTAATAACATTTTATAATTCAATTACTTTTGCTTTCGCATTCTTATTATACTGAAACAATATATTATAATTGTACACATAATAATTACATAATAATATAATAAATAATAATATAAACAGAACAATAATAACTAATACATTATTATTTTTTTTTTTTGTATTCACTCTGATGTATTCCTTCGCTCAACATACTAGATTTTAATTTATTTATATGCACCATTTTCACACTTCCATTCATCATCACTAAATACCTACATCCACTCAGTACTTTCATAATTTTACCTGGTAACCAATTTTGACCTTTTGCTTGTGGGTTTTTTACTAACACTTTTTCATTAATTTCAAATTTCCCGATTTTCCAACTGAATGCTCTGAAATATGTTCCCCCCTATTTTTGGTTTAATA
>NC_042494.1:21516674-21517896 GCF_005508785.2 Acyrthosiphon pisum | reverse complement strand
CCTGTAAGCATGATAAAGATACTTTAAAAGTTTTCTTTATCATGTCTGTAAGGTTCTTTAGAAAATATTTTTACTCTATGTTTATTAAAGCTAACATTACAAAATTTGATCTGCTCTACACAAATTTGGTATGTTGCTCATAGGTCACAGAGAAAAAAAAAAATGCACTGACATATTTTTAACAAACTTTTAATTTTCAGGTAATATATTGCGGAACCAGTATCTAATTTTAATAGTACGGAGCATCTGAACATATTTAAATTTCAAAGAACATATAACAAGTTTGGAAATTCAGTGTTCTGTAAAATTGGATGTGATTCATTTTGGGACATTGCTGGTAACTTTATGACACAAAATACTAAATAAAATTCTTTTGAAGTGTGCAATTATGTGAAAATTGTGAACATAATATTTAATTTAGGTACAAAAGTTGTAAGTATACCTTAATTGGCTTAATACTAAATTTTTTATTTACAATATAATCATAGCTTTCGTAAGGGAGCGGGAGAATGGGACAAGTGCTCAAAGACATCCATTAATTTAGGTAGAGTCATAAAAACAAATGATAAAAAGAAAAATTTGGTGTTATATTTTAGATAATATTTTTAAATTTTATACTGTAAAAAATACCGAAGAAGAGTATTTATCAAATTGTTTATATTATTATACTATTAACTATCAAGTATAAAATTATGTAAATAATGAATTACATATACCAAGTATGTATAAACTTACATGCCTATAATAATGTATAAATATAAATATTACCAAAGGATAGAATATTATTGATACATTATTGATACATAATTAATGATGATATAATATGATTACAAATTATAACTTTGTAGGTACTATATCTATAGATTGTAAGTACCATAAAAACCTACCATAGATTTTATTTTATATTATGACTATATTTTCTTATGTTCATAAATATTAAAAGGTTTAAAAAAATTCCAAAATAATTTGAACATTTTAATGTATCTAAGTTTATTTTTTAAAGTTACACCAAAACACAAATTTGATTTTTTCTAAACTGGTTTTGCATAAAAATTTTAGTTTTTCCTTAATTATTAGGTTATTGTTCTTGATGTTTTTGAAAAGTTCTGGGAATATTTTACTTTTGACCCTCTAAAAAGTACTAAGTACATTCTTTATCATACTAGAAACGATGCTGAAGTAGATAAGCTGTTAAGCACTTTTACTGCACCGAAATGTGATG
>NC_042494.1:21501169-21516624 GCF_005508785.2 Acyrthosiphon pisum | reverse complement strand
ATCTTCGAAGACCAGAATGTGTAGATGTGAATTGGAAAGTGGCAACATATACCTAATTCAGACTTCAGAGATTCAGTTAGACATGATTTATGGAAATTGGATTCATTAATTTTTGGACATTCAAAGTAGGTAACTTTTATGATAAACGTAAGTAAAACCCTAATTAATGTATTTTTTTATTTTGTAGAATATACCATACTACTATAGTACTATTGTCTGATTGTGAAGAAGCAGGTAGTCAATTTTAATAGTGCAGATCTTCGAAGACCAGAATGTGTAGATGTGAATTGGAAAGTGGCAACATATACCTAGTTCAGACCTTAGAGATTTAGTTCGACATTATTTATGGAAATTGGATTCATTAATTTTTGGACATTCAAAGTAACTTTATGATAAACGTAAGTAAAACCCTAATTAATGTATTTTTTTATTTTGTAGGATATACCATACTATTGTCCAACTGTGAAGAAGTAGGTAGGTAGCCAATTTTAATAGTGCAGATCTTCGAAGACCAGAATGTGTAGATGTGAATTGGAAAGTGGCAACATATACCTAGTTCAGACTTCAGAGATTTAGTTAGACATGATTTATAGAAATTGGATTCATTAATTTTTGGACATTCAAAGTAACTTTATGATAAACATAAGTAAAACCCTAATTAATGTATTTTTTTATTTTGTAGACTATACCATACTACTATAGTACTATTGTCTGATTGTGAAGAAGCAGGTAGCCAATTTTAATAGTGCAGATCTTCGAAGACCAGAATGTGTAGATGTGAATTGGAAAGTGGCAACATATACCTAGTTCAGACCTTAGAGATTTAGTTCGACATTATTTATGGAAATTGGATTCATTAATTTTTGTACATTAAAGTAACTTTATGATAAACGTAAGTAAAACCCTAATTAATGTATTTTTTTATTTTGTAGGATATACCATACTATTGTCCAACTGTGAAGAAGTCGTAGGTAGCCAATTTTAATAGTGCAGATCTTCGAAGACAGGATGTGTAAATGTGAATTGGAAAGTGACAACATATACCTAGTTCAGACTTCAGAAATTTAGTTAGACATGATTTATGGAAATTGGATTCATTAATTTTTGGATATTCAAAGTAACTTTTATGATAAACATAAGTAAAACTCTAATAATGTATTTTTTTATTTTGTAGATTATACCATACTACCATTGTCAGATTTTGAAAAAGTAGGTAGCCAATTTTAATAGTGCAGATCTTCGTAGACCAGGATGTGTAAATGTGAATTGGAAAGCGGCAACATATACCTAGTTCAGACTTCAGAAATTTAGTTAGACATGAGTTATGGAAATTGGATTCATTAATTTTTGGTCATTCAAAGTAGTTTAGAAACCCTAATACATGTATTTTCTATCTAATAATTGTATTAAATATAATTAAATAAGATTTTATATTTAACTTATGATTATTACAGCAAATAACTAAATTACTAATTGGTACAATTTGAATATTCCAATTCAAAATTGTTCAAATAGCTTTGCATGTCAATTTTTCTAAAACAAATAATATATTAACATTAATAATAATAATAAACTTTATATACCTAACAGAATATCATTCCAATTTAATTTTAAATCTACAGTATGGTACAGACATACAGTATAAAATATATATAATTATAATATTTAATATACAGATTTACAATAAATAGTTTAAATTTAAATATAATAATAATAATAATGACACAGTTTAACACTTAAACCATATAAGCCTATATCAATGGTGTTCCACAGATTCTGAAATTTTTTAAAATTGTGTTCATTACTTTTATAATGTTTAGTGACTAAATACATATATTAGTAGTATAATAGTATAATATTAGTACATATTATGTATGTAAACTGTTTTGTGCTAAATATGCATTGTTTAATACATTATAAAATTTTAAAACTTATATAAATGCTGTTTTATTTTACAGCTGTTATGCAAAAATCTTATAAAATATTAAATGTAGTATACATTATTATTTATTATATACAAAAATATTATTAGTTTTTTGAGATGTTCGTCATGGTTAGTGTAAAAATATAAATTAAACTTTAGTAAATGTGGTATGTGAAGAAAATTATTATTGAATTAACCAATAGTGTTCAACAGTTAACTAACTAAGATAATATAGTCATAGTTGGATATCATAAAGTACTGTTTAGACTTAAACTATATATTAAATATTAATAATATCAAATATTATATTATTATTTATTATATATTCATCAATAGAGATTGACTACCTGATTTACATAATTAAACATATTATAAATCATTATATTTGTATAAAGATATATTATTTATATTAATAGTTAAATGTAATTTAGTTAGTTATTAATTATTGTTAGAAATAAAAAAGTTTTTTGTTGTTGAATGCTAGAGATTAACAATATCGCAATTTACATAATTAATATCTTAATATGTTATAAATAATACACAATACTTTGGTACAATATAAAACTCAATTAAGTTTAAAAAAATTTCTGATTCTATCTATATGATAATACCAAATAAATATAGACCATAGTATGTACTTAAAAATAAATAAAATAAATCTGCTTGGATACAACAATTCAGTCATTAGTATTAATTTTATGTGTAAATTAAATATGCATTATATCGGTAAAATAGGTAGTAATTTGTTTTGAATTTCACAATATAACTTCAGCAATGTTCATACGGGATAAATATTTCAATTTTAATGACATTGAACATAAGGAATAACGTGTAATGATTTATTTCCATTGTTAATTATTCAAATAATGAATCGTTATATGTAAGATTGTTTATTTAAGTTCAAGAAGTTGACGTGTAGGGTGTAGAATGTCCAAAACATGTATATTGTAATTTTGTTGAATTTATGTTTCGATATTTGGTTAAAAATAAGACATATTGAAAAAATTTCGGAGGGATCCAAACCCCCTGGTCCACCCTCAGATACGGCCTTGCTCAGTTGTGAAATTGTATTTGTATTTTGTATATTATAATAACATAGAACAATAATGATAATAATATTTTGAAAATTTAAATATTTTTAAATTCGGCGGCTAGTGATAAATGTTATTTGTTGTTTATTCCAAGCCAAATTGATATTATATTTTTCATCCATGAAAGTGATATCAACTGTTTATTTTCTAGTGATATAAACCGTTTTTGAAGCCCGCACCTTCTCGCGTTGCGGCAGGACAACTAGCGCTTTATAGGATTGTTCTGCGTTAACCGGGAGAATAAGGAATTAATTAACACGACAATCATATAAAGCGCTAGGTGTTATGCCGCAGTCGAAGAAGGGCTACGACTCAAAAAAAGCATTGATAAGACGCATCGTTGCGTATCCAGTTGTATATTAATCCGTGGTCTAGAGACAGCGCCCCTTATCAGCACTATTATTATCGGTATCATACTATCACGACCATAGACATATAATAGATATATTTATATAAATTATATGTCTATGATCACGACAGTTACCTTATCACATAGGTAATCGTTTGATTACGTATTTTAAAATTTAAATATTATATTAATTAAATAAAGTCAAAATATTATATTATATTATTTAATTAATTTAATTTATACATACAATGTCTTCAACGTCGAGTGAACAGTTAGAAACGATACAATTAAGATTTGGTTCTCTTCAAGGTAAGGATTTAAACAATACATATGTAAAACCAGTCTTCTGATCTGTAAGATATCTATATTTCATTAAACTTTACTTTAGAGTTTAAAGATTGGAAAGAGAAGGAGGAATTGGCCACTTCGACACGATATGTCCAACACAGAGGTCCTAAAACTAATATGGACAAAACAGTCACTACAAAGTATTACTGCCATCGATCTGGAGTATTTAAATCAAAAGGAAAAGGAGAACGTGCATTGAAGATAACTGGATCTTGTAAAATTGGTAAAAATCTAATTTTATAAGTTTATACAACATATTATTTTATATTTTTTATTGTTTAATGATTTAGATCAATGCTGCCCTTCTTTTATAAGAACTGCTGCTGGACTGATCAATATAGAAGCTACATATTGTAGAACTCACCTTGGTCACCAAAATGAAATTAGATTTCTTCCTATCCCGACTATTGTTCAAGAAACAATTGCTGATATACCTACCTATATTTATATTTGAGATTTACTCTTACTAGGTGGAGTTGAACATGGTCTAATATTTATGTATTAATAATAGTATTTATAGTTAAAGGCCTTCAGACATTATTTAAATTACAATACAACCACGCTATTACTAAATTTGTGTTTTTTTTTTTTTAAAATCTAATTTACAAGGAATCCTGACATATATTCCTATATCCTTTCAGTAGTTACTAAAAGGAGCTTAAATACTATACTTAACTAAGAGTTATGTGTCAGTAAGTACCAATAATCATTGAATTGGTTTGGAAAAACTGTACTTTACAGTTTTAGTATATATGTATCAATGTGTTTATTTATTGGTTCATAGTAACAACTAACTTGTAACATATTATGGGGAATTTATACCGTTAAAAAATTAATCATGTAAATAGGTTTGGTTAAATATATTATTAATGTTTGTTATATTTAATGTTATACAATTGTTTATATATGTATTAGGATATTATTCCAATTAATTCAGTTAAAATGAATCTTGTAAGTATTATATTCAATTACTTAAATATTAGTGTATACTACATTATATCTGAAATTATACCTATTTATGTACTTATTATTATATTTATAGGTAAAATTGAAAGTGGAATCCCGCCAAACGTCATAATTGATCAGTTCCGCAATGAAACTGATTATAATATCGAAAAAAAATGATTATAACAAGGAAGGACATATATAATATTTCTGCAAAATTTGGTTTACTTCACAAGTACAAGCTACATGATGTTGATGCAATAAGTGTGGATCTTCAGGTAAAGCGATTTGCTCAAAATCCTAATAAATTTTAATGAAATATAGATCAGAAGACTGGTTTTGCATATGTATTGTTTAAATCCTTACCTTGAAGAGAACCAAATCCTAATTGTATCGTTTCTAACTGTTCACTCGAAGTTGAAGCCATTGCATGTATAAATTAAATAAATTAAATAAAATATATTATTAAATAATATAATATAATATTATGACTTTATTTAATTAATATAATATTTAAATTTTAAGATACGTAATCAAACGATTATGTGATAAGGCAACTGTCGTGATAGTATCATAGAATTTTGGATATTTATTTTTATTATTCAACCTTGACAACTCCTTTTTCTTTATGTATTAATAAAATATTATCATAGTATTCTATGATATTATTCTTGATAAATTAACTAGGTGTATTATAAATTAAAACATTATTTTCAACAAAAAATAATTACACATTAAAATGGTCCTTAAAAATGTATATTTTTTTTTATTGATCAAAATAACATTGACAGTAAAGGCCATTAGTTAATAAAATTATATTTTATAATGTAAATATTGTATTGTACTTTCTTTTCTTGATATCCCATTAAATAGACAAACTAAAGTTATTCAAATTATTTTGAATGGCGGGAAATTATATAGATAGGTTTGATAATATTCTATGGTTGATGTTGTGAACACAGCGGGAGAACATGAAGTTATGCACCTTATCAAATTGATTCAGGCAGAACCACGATTAAAGATAGAATGGTTGCCCATCGAATCTAGAAAAGTGTCTACCGAAATGAATCTCCATTATCAGTATTAAACAGCTGGAAATTTACGCTCTAGCGCTTATTTGTTGTAGTGATTCTAAATGAAATTACCTATCAAATGTAAATTGTAGTTCCGTGATAGCCACTATGACATATAAGCGCTAGTGCTTAAGTTTCCAGTTGTTTAATTTAACTTTAATACTGATTATAGAGATTCATTTCGGTAGACACTTTTCAAGTATGAGAATCATACGTCGATGGGCAACCATACTATCTATAGCCGTGGGCAGAACAAAGGATTTCGGGAGAGTGTCGTTTCTATAGTATTCTATGATAGTATGATACTGATAATAATAGTGCTGATAAGAGTCGCTGTCTCTAGACCGTAATAATCTAAGACCGTGCTCTAGACGCTCGTGTTTTTATTTACTGTCTGGTTATATTTCAATATTTGTATACATTTTGATGTTGATTATTGACTGATAAGTGGTAATGTTTACTTTATCTATGAAAATAGTTGGGTAAGTAATGACTTGTGGAACATAAGGACATATTAGCGATTCTTATTATTTTTATTATAATAGTATCGATGTGAAGTTTTGTCGTTTAGATTATACAGAACGATGAATACCAATGCCTCATTCTAGAGAGCCTTGATATTAAAGAGAGTGGCCAACTGGTGTGATAGCAGCCATTAATCGTCCAAACGTTTCCCACCAATAGAAAACGTTCACCGAGTTGGCCACTCTCTTTAATAATATCAAGCCTCTCTACCTCATTCTATTGTATGCATAGATATATACAACAACTAGATAGCCGTCTTTGTACTACGGTGGTGGCCGATATTGAAAGTCAGCCGCCATTTACAAAGCAGGCAATGTTTACATTTATTTTACATTTATTTATATACATATATATTTATCTATACATATATACTATGATAATATTATTTTGTAAGCATTGCCTGCTTTGTAAATGGCGGCCGACTTCCATAACAAGAAGGAGACGGCTATCTAGTTTGTTGTATATATCTATGATTGTATGTTTCCAACTCGCCCCCACCACCAGCTAATGTTAATATTTCAATATCGCAACTGATGTGTAAAAATTTTTGACTCTCGGGCCTTGTCGGTTCGATTCGTCAACGCCATCCAGCGAGTATTCGTAATATTATTTTCTTGTCGTCAATCCACGGGGTAAGCGATGCATGGTTTCGTATTGCCGTGATACCTGGCATCCCAAGTTACATATTATCAATTGTTTTATCATCGACTTTTGTCATTTACAATTTAAAATTATAAATTATATTTTATATAAAATTAATTTTAATATTTTTAAAAATAATTAGAATATTAGACGATACTGATAATTGGCTCAGAATAAATTATTAGAACAATAAATTTCAGGTGAGGCTGTGCCTCACTTGTCTCCCCCGACGAGCCGCCACTGATGTCAACACTTATTAGTTGACGTTCGCGATATTCCACGGTGACCGACGTTAAGGGGATTGGATACCGGGGTTTTTTTGTTTTTGTCTAACATACGGGTGACATAGTATTTTAGACGTGTTTTTTTTCCAATTATACCAATTGATCTATTGAAGCGATGAGAATTCTGAAAACAAATTTGAATTTGTCGTAAAGTCTACTTGAAATTGACTTTCCCACATTTTTGATATTATCTCCCAAATTCCTAAAAATGTCATATTAAAAAAGAGTATTTAAAAATTGTTATGTTTCAATTTTCGGAGAAGTTAAAATCAAAAAAATCAAAAATGTGAGAATGTCGATTTCAAAAAAAATTGACAGCTAATTCAAATCTGTTTTTAGAATTTTTATCACTTCATTAGATCAATTGGTATGTTTGGCAAAAAACACATCCAAAATACTATGTCGCGCGTGTGTTAGACAAAAACAGAAAATCACGGTATCAAATCCCCTTAACACAGCACGTTTTTGACGCTATCAATTGTTTGATCTATCCATGTTTAAGTATTCATTGTATTTTGGTTTTTTTTATATTCCTATGATATTAATATAAAATTATTCATTATTATCTGTAGTACTAATAATTTAAGTCAAACCCCCCTCCCCCCCATTAATAATCTATACCAGTGGTCTTCAACCGGTGGGTCGCGACCCATTTTTGGGTCGCGTAAGCTTTAAAATTGGGTCGCGATCCTTTATTATTTTTAAAATGAAAAATAATTTTAATAGATGAAATAAATAAAAATGTTTATATAATCTATATTCTATAATATAATGGGTATCAAATCACAGTATATTCAGTTTATTCAGTTATAATAGGTATTACTATACAATATAGGCATTAAGCAATTTTAGCTTTGTTTTTGTTTTTCTACAAAGCTTACGTTGGTCGCGAAAAATGTGGGCCTAAAAAAGTGGGTCGCGAGTCCATAAAGGTTGAAGACTATACTGATCTATACCTAGTCCAGTGCCGCAATTAGGATTCTTGGGGCCCCGGACATAGTCAATCTATGCGGCCCTGAGGTCTATGTGTATAATATTTTTTTTAGGTTACCTATACAAAAATAAATAATAATGGTGATTTATTTTTTTAAAGACTAAAAATATAATGTGAAGGCCCAGTGTATTGTTATTAAAATATAACTACACTTTTAGTGTTATTTTTTTTATTATAAATATTAATTAAAGCTTTTCATAAAAGCTTTCCTTTTCACATAAAAGTAACTCAATAACAATAAAACACTATAATAATACAATTTTATAGATAAATATAGATATTGTTATGGATAAATAGTTCTTTGACAACAAATTAGATACCATAATAAATTATAAAAATAAATATTTTTATTTGATATATTTTATTTCATTTAAACATAAGATTATAATGCAATTATTTAAAAATTTAAAATAGATGCTGGGCGCCGTCGGGGCTCCATGATCCAACAATTAGCAGCCCTTTACAGGGGCATTGCCACGGTTGCCCCTGCGGTTGTTGCGGCACTGATACCTACGCCCTTGATTGATAATACAGAAATAAATAATCCACTAGGATCTCATTCTATGGTTCAACAAATGTCAGACATTTATTATAGTTTTCCATTATCAGATAATAGTTCCAAACAACAGAATATATTTTTAGCCACTCTAATAAAATAAATAGACCTAAAAGAATTTGGAAATAATTTAAGTATGCAAAGTTTGATTATTTTTTTAGAAAATAATGCAGTAGATATAGTTTCTTCATATGGTAACCATCATGTACATTTTATCCTGGAACTAATACTTAGAGACAATTTAGGTTTAAACAGTATACTAGAATTTAGCAAATCTTTTTCTGCAAATTTCTTTTGTCGTTTTTGTAAAGCCAATAAATCTATAACCAAAGAGATGTAAGTATGAAGAAGACCCGAATTGTATGAGAACTATTGACAATTTTATTATTGTGCCGATGTTTTATATAAAACCTTCTGTGAAACTGGTGCTTACAAATAATTAGTATTAAATTAATTAAATAGTTTTCATGTTACTCAGAACTTTTTGTGTTGACATGATGTACAATTTGTAAGAGAGAATATATCATTATGACATGTGTCATATTATAAAGTACTACATAAATACAGTAAAATTATTTAGGTACTTTAAAAACATTAAATAGGTACAAGAAAATAAAAAATAAAATAAAATAATATAATAATAAATAATAATATATTATTATTTTATGTGAAACTTGGCTAGTTTATGATTTTGAATACAAACTAAATGGATACAAAACGATAAATTCTCTAGGTAGGTTAGATATTATTTATATACATAATACAAACTGAAAAACAAGTATTATCAAATTGTAATTATATTCATCTTATGATTAAAGTAGACGTCATAATATATTCAATAATATGCATATTATATAGATCACCTAATGATGATACAGAACATTTTTTACAAAGTTTTAAACAACACATTCAATTTTTAAATTTAGATTGTGCTTAAAGTTAGTGTATTTGTTTTGTCATTTTATAATTTTATTTTATTTTTTTTAGTATAAAAAAAAACATTACACACCTGTTTGTATTTAAATGCTAATTATCGTTATAAACTTATATTATATTATACGCGATTAAGTATAAATAATATACTAAGTTTTTACACTTTTCGTATATAAATAATTTAAATAATACATTTATTAGCGGGAAGGCAATTTGGTGGGGGGGGGGGGGGGCTAGATGATGGTTGGGTCCCCTTTATGTACATATCATAGTATATTTTAAACTCTTCGGTGCCACTGGTTCAACGTAGTGGCCATTTGTACTTCACTGTTTTAGTACAGTGCTTCTCAACCTAGGGGTCCGTAGTTATATGACTGGGGGCCTTGAAATATTTATTTAATTTAAAATATTTTCGATTATTTATTTATTATATAAATATAACATTATAACGTATACATTATATTATAACCGTCCATATGATTAATCATTATTTATTACATCGGGAAAGTTTATTTTACATTAGAGTTTTCAGATTACTGATTAAAGTATAATAACAATAATAATAATCTATTAAACTATCGAAAATTATGATATCATTGTAGATTAACTTTGTAATGCCTTAGCGACTTAGCAGTACATTCATATAGTCGTGCAGTCACGTATCTTCGCTATAGTGCGTATCGTGTGGCCATGTGGTGTTAAATATTATTTTAAGTTTAAAATGGAAAAGTGGTTGAAAGGGAATATAAAAATCAGATAGGTACTTCTACTTCAACTATAACATAAAAATTCCAGAAACAGATACTTCTAGCTTTATAGTTATTACCAATTCTTTTTTGTTTATATATGTTTTAAGTTTTATATTACTATAAGATTGCATGTTTCAAAAATACATTAAAAAACATTTATTTTCTTTACATTTTAATAATTTATTTGTGAGAAATAATGGATGTAAATTTAGTATATCATTAAGAATAAATAATTAATGATTCTGATTGAGCTGGAGCCCTTGACAGTTTTATATTAAATTTAGGGGGTCCTATAACAAAAAAGGTTGAGAAGCACTGTTTTAGTACTTGCAACCACTGATTAAGATTTAAGATCAATAGTTTAAAGTTGTATAAATTGTTATTTGTTGTGCACATAAAATGTTAGGGTCAATGTATATAATTCTGCGTACAATCCAATGTACCCAAGGCTGTATATGAAGGGTGGTTTTGGGGGTTCGAACATCCTATTTTTTATTTGATTATTTCAATAAAATGTAAACTTGGAAATGCAATAATATTCTTTTACTTTCTCTTCTTTCTTTGTAAAAAAATAAAACAACTGAGAACGAAACAAGCACAAGTTTTACATCGACCGCAATAAGTATCTACACATTAGAGCACTGCATGAGCTTATTTTTTCAAGTCCAGCCCGGTCCATACCTGATATGAAAAACCCGGCCCATTAGAGCCCTCTACTATTTTAATTTATGAAACCCAAGCCCTCGTAAATTTAAAATTATATAATGAAGCCCACCCAACCCTGACCATTCTAATACAATTCCCTGCCTAGCCTGGCCCATTGAAAGCCCAGTCCGGCCCAGTGAAATCCCGGGCAGAAAATTATTATTATTATATTAATATTTTAAAATAAAATTGTTATTATTCTTAAGAATTGTCATACAACGATGAACTATGATAATGATAATATGACATATAGCTAATAGCTATTAGCTATTAGTGATATTATATGTATAGTTTATACTTTATAGTTATTAATAATTTATTATTATTTATAGAAATATCCTTATATTACGATTACGAAGAATATTTCCAATAACCATCGGGTATATAATATTTTATAATGCTTATACGCTAATCGCTATTAGTTTGTAGTGCATTCATTAAATAATAGATTTAAAAATAAATAAAAGTAATTTACTGAATACAGGCCCAACCCAGCCCGTACCCTGTTATAAAATGCCTGGCCCATTAAAGCCCAACACTATTCTAGTTTTCGAAACCCAAGTCCATCTTAGATTATTTTAAAAAAGCAAAACCCAGTCAGGCCCGTAAACTTAAAATAAATATGCAGCCCAGCCCATGCAGTGCTCTACTACACATACTACACAAACTACAACGGAATCTAATATTATATTACTGATATTTTTTGCTGTTTAAATCAAAAGGTTAGTGATGAGTTAAATATAAGTTACTTACTAATGTTTGGATACCTGTTGAAAAGTTTACGTTTCCTATATTAAGAATAGAAATATAAAATTTCAATTAAATTGGATTAAACGATTTCCGTGATTATACCTATATGTTACACTAAAATGCAAGATTCTGGAGTGGTGTGTAAATGTGTGTAAATATTATGTTATATTTTATAATAATTGTATCGGTAAAGGTGCATCATCATTTCTGGATATGGAAATAGGTACCTACTGCCAACAGAATCTCAACTTTGGAAAAGAAAATGGACTGACAAACCAGAAAAAAACAGTCCAAATTCAGATATTGAAGCATGAATTAAATGTAATTTATTCTGAATATTTTCCCAACATATCTTTTCTTTTGAAACTATTAGCTACATTACCAGTTTTGATTTCTACGCCAGAACGCATATTATTAAGCATGAAAAGATAAAAAAAATTATTTACATGACTCATCAGGTCCAGAAAAGATCACAGGTTTAGCTCTTTTGAGTGTGTACCATAGATATATTATAAAAAAACATAAAACATTACATAATTATATAGTGTGTTTATATATTATATCTATATATGGTGTGCACAGTAAAGGCAAATTAAAATCGATCGTTTATCCAAAGAAAAAAAGCGACAACTAGATTTTGTGCTATAAAATATTCTTTAAAACAATATAATTGTACATAAATTCACTTTAAAATATTCTAAATTAATTATGATATATTAATATAATAAAAAGTCATTTTTTTTAAAAATTAAGACGTGTCAGTTGATTTTTTAATTATCTACAATGAAAATATTATTTGATTTAAGCCCCCCTCCGAAAATTTGTTCCAGCTAAGGCCTTGAATGTACCTATACAATGCCTAATTTCAATGTAAAATGAGGACAATTATACACTTTGCCCGGACATTGTACAGAATGACTAAAACAATTACAATAAAAAAGTGTAAAACAGTTTTGTTTCCTCAATATATATATTTTTTTTTATATAGAACAAATCGTTGCAACAACAAATGTTATTATTAGCGTAAAGTGTGATGACATTTTTTTTTAATAACTATTTTTTTTTTTTTAAATCTATTACTAAATTAGTTTATATAAATTTGATTATCTTAAGAAATGTTTTTTTGATTTTGTGGTCCTAGGATTTTGAAGACGTGTTCCAGTAAATTGTTTTCTTTTCTTGCGTTTTCATATTTGAGACAGTCTGTTAAAATATGTTTGGTTTTAATTTGGGTTCCCCATGTGATACATATTGGAGGCTTCTTCGACAATTGAGAAATAGTATGTTAGCCTTGTGCGGTATATTACTTAAAAAAATGATTGAAATTTCAATTAAATTATTGTTTTTCTTCATCTTAGATATACATAGTTTTTCTGCAGCCCTACTTTTGCATTTTTTTTTGTTTTACCTTGTTGTTTACAGTTACACATATGACATATACAGTAATTGCTGTATACTTAATATTGTAATCATGAAAAAATGTTTATTTTTCATTCAAACATACGATTCTAATTCAAACAAAACGTCGCAACGATTACCTCGATTTGCATTCTAACAAAATATTCTTTCTTTCCAAAACATGTACGAGGGATCGATCGAGGCACGTTTTTAAAATTTTATTTACATAATTAAATATTTATGTTAGAAATTCTGATTTTTATTTAATGTTTTACAATTTTTATTGCAAATAAATTACAAAAATTTAAATTGTGGCTCGATCGTTCCCTTATTACGACAGTTCGAATATTTTTTCAGAATAAAAATCGTGATAATTGTCGACACGTATCGTTGAAATTAGAAACAGTAGTCTTTTACAAGAAAATACGTGGCCCCTTAAATATACATAATATGTACATAACATACATAGTATGTATATATTTTAATCAATGACGTCACCATCTATCAGTAAATTCATATTTTACGTACTATATTATAATACTACGCAGCAGCCACTCGGTCATTAACATACGTCGACGCGTAACCATTCTATCCTAAACCGTGGTCACACTGGCTAGCCGGTGGTCCGACCATAACAAGATAGAAAGGTATGTTAGCAACAATACGGAAACGTAGTCCTGTTAGCGCATCCCACCCGTCCCAGCCGTAGGTCGTAGTTCGCCTCATATCATTGGCCGTTAAATTACCCGGCCGTCGGCATAGTACGGCGGGGAACCAGGTAGTAGTCGTGGTGCGGAGTGGTCGGTGAACACGAAGCGTAACGAAAAGTCTCCGACACACCTACCTATCTATTTTGTCACGAGTCCGACCGGGATTCCGTCGATTATCGATCCGTCGTTGCTTGCTGTTATCTCCGCGTCCCTGGACGACGGCTAATGTGGTGGTGACTGAACGGTGAGTTGACCTAGTTACAGCATCGGACGTTGAGCACCGAGCGGTGATTACTCGTTGTATACAAAGTAAGCCTCCCGTGTCCGTTTCTAAGTTTTCTGCTCGTCTCCACTGCCGTATCGCAGTCCTCAAATCGCAATAATCAATCGAATCCGACCATACGGTAAAAAATGGCACTGAAAGCGATCGTCGGCCAGAGTAAGTCATTGTGATTCTGTCTGCGTCACACGGCGTCGGCCACTCATGACCGTTGCATAATATATCTGGTTAGTATACAACCTATGACCATATTAATCGTTGCCGTTTTGCAGAAATAATGGACGAAGTGATCAAACGGAAAGAATCGAAAAAGGGTACTGTGGAAAAAGTGATTGAGTGGCGGGTGCTAGTGGTCGACCAGCTGGCGATGAGAATGATATCTTCGTGTTGCAAGATGCATGACATCTCGGACGAACGGATCACCCGTGAGCGTTGTCAATATCGATACAATACTTTCTAGATGGGAGGTTGATATCTTTTTTTCTTGTGTGTTTTAGTTGTGGAAGACCTGCACAAGAACCGCGAGCCGTTGCCCACAATGGACGCCGTTTATTTGATCACTCCCTGTGAAAAGTCCATCTCCACACTCATCAGAGACTTCTCCAGTCCGGGGAAATCCATGTACAAAAACGCTCATGTATTCTTCACCGAAGGTAAAATACTTCATTTGTATCGCCATTTGAGTTGATGTATAATTCTTATAATACTTCTAATTGTTACTAAAGTGTATTGTGTGTGGGTTTTCTACTAAATAAACATTTTGAATGGTCATTTGAGGGATTTTAGGTACATCTTTCATTCATTTTCATCACCGAGCATCATTTAAAATACCTATTTTTAATAGTTATACATATGTCTTAATATATATGCTACATAGTACAAGTATCACTTACAAACTGTCTCCAATATTAATTAAAATGAAGGCAATAATTTTAAATATCTTAGTGGAAATACAGGATGATCCATTTAAGTGGGTACACTAATTACTTCGAAAAGTATTAACTTAATCTAAGGAAGTATTTATGTTAATGTATTAAGGAATTTTATTATTTATTTTTGTGTTCACTTTTCATTATTTGTCAGTTAACTAGTGCACCATTAATCCCTGTCAAAATAAAAAGTGAAACAAATAAAGAAAACACTTTAAAATCTATTCATAAGACTTATTAATGGTAACATCTTTCTAACCTATGAAAATA
>NC_042494.1:21498257-21499598 GCF_005508785.2 Acyrthosiphon pisum | reverse complement strand
AAAAATTTAATTTGACTTTCTTACAGTTATTTTTTGTTTGATAAAGGTAGAAAATCTTATAAAGAATCTTGTATTACATTTTTATGTCTTAGATTTAAAAAGAAAAATTTTTATGAATTTCTAACTCGAAATAATTTGCAAATTTTCGTGATTTTTCCATATTTTGTCATTTTTTGAACTTTAAATGCTTATAAAAAAAAACTGTGACTAACGATTTTTAATATTTTTCATCTGCCTTTGAAACAATATACTAGGAGACTTCTATTAAATTTTCAAGCTTTTTTATCCAACAAATAAAATTTTATTGATATTTTTAGAAAAATAACTAAAAAAAAATGGAAAATGAAAATGTCCGTAAAGAGCTCAAAATAAATCAAAATCTTTTGAAAATGTTATGGTGTATAGAAAATGCTAAGATAAACATTCAGTCAAAATTTCATGTATCTACGATCATTTTTTTTAAAGTTACACCATAAACCAAATTCAATTTTGTGAAAAATCGATTTTGCGTAAAAATTCCCGTTTTTCCTTAATTTTTCTTTTGTTTTTCCCGGCGCTTTTGAAAACTACTGGGAAATTTAAATTTTGACCTCCCCAATGCACCAACGATATTCACTTTCTGATCGAATAAGATACTGAAGTTGAAAATCGTAGCATTATTTCGACTACTTATCGTGTACACAGACACAAAAAAAAATGAATAAAAAAAAAAACACGCATCATTGTAAAATCAATACATTCATCGTTCCACTCAGAATCTAAAAGTCCTATTAAATTACTAATATACATCACTAACACCAGTAACACAATCACATAATTCATGTAGGCCTAATATTTATTATTTATGCTTAATATACTAATATGGTATTCTATTTTAATTGCTTCATTTTAACAAAAGTGTGTCAAGAAGAACTCTTCAATGAACTGTGCAATTCGATTGCTGCCAAAAAAATTAAAACTCTCAAAGAGATAAACATTGCTTTCCTGCCATATGAAAGTCAGGTGTGTTTATTTAACATAAATAAAATATAATATCAAGACCTTATATATAATATGTTTGACATGTTTATTTTAATACAGATATTTTTTCAATATTCTGTAAGTAATATGTATATACCATTCCTGGCGCAACTCATTTTATATCAATAAAAGATCACAAAGAAAATAATGTGTAAAAATACCAGAAAATCGAAATGCAATAATAATTAAAATACTTTTTACCAAACTTATATTATTAATAATTAAAATCGAAATGCAATATAGTGTATTAAAATATTTTTCATAAAAACTTATATTATTAATAATTAAAAATTGAAATGCAATATAGTATTTGTAGTTAGA
>NC_042494.1:21491192-21498207 GCF_005508785.2 Acyrthosiphon pisum | reverse complement strand
TTGACTGAACACAAGGGTTTATGAATGAATTTTAACACAAGATACACACTTTACATTCATAGGAAAATATTAGGCTTTGAATAATTAACTCAGACATATAAGTGGATATGATTACTTTTCAGTTTAGGTATATTGTAATAAAAAAACAATAGGTGGGTGAATTTTAACAGACTTAAAGATGATAAATTATTTTATACATTTTAATATTATTACAAATTATTGATGTTTAAATAAAATTAATTTAGTATAATGATTACGTATTTTCTGATCAATGTCATTAGTACTAGAATTAATATGATGCAAACGTAATTTACAGTAAATATTTAAAATAATTTTTATAAGTTGAAGTACGTGATTATTTAATGGTTCTTGATCCAGTATATGAATTGATAGATTTGTAAAATATTTGTTAATATTTATATATTTCATGGCTTCTAATGTTATTTTATTTACAACATTGCTTTTGTCAATTGCTTTAAAATGTCTGATGGTGCGTTCAGAAATTTTGCAAAGTTCAATAACATCAGAGCTTGCTTTGATTAATCCACCATGATTCTTACGATCCAAAAGTTTAGATTCTGATGATTCAATTTCTATCTCTGCAGCACATGTATCACATAAAATAGTTTTTTTTATTTTGCGTACTACAAAGCCAGCAATATAGGCTACTACATCATTAATAAAATTGCTATGCTGATAAACATACAATAAATCAGTAGTTTCTAAATTTTCTGTTCCAGCAACACACAATAAATCTAATAATTCTGGTTGAGTATCTTTAACCTTAATATTGCTACTAGATACTCTAAGTATTGTGGTATCATCTAATGCCATACAGTTTGCATTGGATGATGATTTAATTTCTGAATGTATGATTATAGATTTGTAAGCTGCTTCAAATTGGGAGACTGTAGGGTTATTGTTAAATCCTCCCTTGGCCCGAATAGCTGAAAACAGCATTTCTAAATGGTCCTGACTGAACTTATATGTTAAAATGAAGCTAAGATATTCTGTATCAATTAGCTCCAATACTAAGCTTTTAAGGCTAGTTAAAGTAATAATAAGTCCTAAAAACCCAGTTCTTCTTTCAGAATTTAATATACACCGTCGACCACATTTTGGTAATTTTTCAATACATTGAATCGTAGATAAGTAATCAATTGATTCATCAATATATTGAAGAATTTCAGTTTTGGTCCTTTGACTAATTGTTTTAGTATATTTACTCTTGCTCAAAAGATTTCTGGTGTTGAGTATATCAAAAATGTTATTGACACGTAAACAAAATTCTATTGTCGCGTCAGCGCCTTGAAAATTGTCTAGCTTCAAATCATTCATACAAAATGAGATTGCATTAGCTACACTGGTGCTAAATGTTTGCACAGCAAGTCTAACTTTCATTTTTTCCTTAAAATAAAAAATATGGCGATTTCTTATTTTTGTAGCAGCATGTAGACCACTTTCATTCTGAAGATTTACAAGACCTTTAAAGTAACTCCATTTAATAATTTCTCCCTTCTTGTTGTATAATATCTTCCAGTCTCCGAGGCAATTTCTCAGCAGTTTAACCATATGACATGGATCGAGTATTATGTGAATTTTGTCATTTGTAGATGGATGTAAAAAATATGGCTTTAACTCTGAGTATTGCAACTTTGCTCCTAATTCTGATGCCATTGACAGATTATTGGCAGCACCATCAAAAGTCAATGTTTTTATTATAATCCCTGTTGTATCAAGTTCTCGAAGACAATTGAGTATAATGTTGGCTTTTTCCTCAGCGGAAATTCCATTTATAAGGTAATAGGCGATTGGTACCTTCCAACTACTGTTCATGCCAACAACTAATATGACCAAAGCATCTTTTGCATAAGGTAAGTTATCCATTTCTTCTGTTTTACCACCTAACCCAAAATCAATATATCCCTGATGTCGAGTGCCAGTCCAGTGGACATGTTGTTTAATACTCATTTCGTCCATTATTAAGCAACCATATAATTGTTTACCGTTTTCTCTTAGTTCTTTTACTTTTAATGAAATTGCTTGAAAAGATTCTTTAGTCATACCAGGCAAACCATCTACTTTTGAATACCATTTCCTAATAGTACTCACATCAGGTAAAGCTTTATTGAATACTGTTCGAACATAGGCGTATGCAGAAGGCGAATAAAAATGTAACGTCATCGCAAACTTTCTAAGAATTGGACTGATAGATTTCCCACTTGACATATGTAGTTGCCTCATAAGTAGTTGTTTTTCCTCTTCAGTGCCAATATTCTGCAAAAAAAAATTTTAAATTTCAAAAAATATACATAAATAATGTACATAATATATTTTAAGATGTAATGCAAAGTAAATATTATAGCTCAATAATTATCATGGAAGCATAATAACATGCATAACAATGCATAGATATTTTAAAATGTATATACTTAAAAATGTTATGCATAATTAATATTATAGCTCAATAACTAGTGTGGAAGTGATAAATAATTAATTTTAGTTCTTAAAAAAGCTATACTAAGCAAGCCTCAAGCAGACATATGTCAGTAAAAAACACTTACAGGAAAAAACTGTTTATATTATGTATATAACACAGTCGTAGTAGTAGTACTATCAGTGCAATGGTTTCTGTAAATTTTATATTTTTATGAATTGTTCACTTCAATTTATTTTTAAAATATAATTGTAAGTAAATTATTATTTACCCTTAAAATATCAGAATAACTAGCATTTAATTGATATTTTTGTTTAAGTTCATCTACTAATGAATTTAAACAAGTGATTTTTGACTCCAATCTTCGATTTTTTTGTTCAAGACATCTGATTTTCTGTTTTGTTTCATCCAGCAATTTAGTATGTGTCTTCCAAAACAGTTTCCTTCTCCTTGGGGTTTCCAAGTCGTCTTCCGAGAAATCTCCAATATAACGATAATACTTACGTTTTCTAAAACCATAGTAAAATGGATATTAAATCAATAGTATATAGTTGTATTTCTTACAAAATACATTACTTGGTATCAGTTATATTTTTGCCTGCATTATTATCATGGATATTATTTGACATATCTGATGATTTCTCATTTGAGTTAGATGAATCACATAAATATTCACGTGAAGAACTATGGACATCTAGAATTTCTGTATTTTTAATCGTTGTCTGAACTAAAACAGTCTCACAGATATCATTTGGCATATCTAATAATTGCTCATTTGAGGTAGATGGATCACACACATATTCACTTGAAGAACTTTGGAAATCTATAACACAAAATAAAAAATAATATATTAATATATGTAATAAAAATAAATAGGTACAGGTACCTAACTATATATTACCTGACAACAACGAACGACGAACACCCATAATTTTGGTTGGTATAGCATCTGGTTTTAGACGTCTTAGTTTGTCGGTATTAATGAAATCATTTTCATCAAAATGCTTATTACAAATTCTTGTATGTACAGTTGGTGTAAAGATATAGTTCTTATTAAGGTTCAAAATCCATTTGTGAAGAACTATTTTGTCTTTTGGAAAACTACATGAAGAATATATAAATAAATAAAATATATCATAATTTAAACAATAATAATATATTATATATGTTTGTATTAATATATAAATGTCTAACATCTAATGAGGGTGTATACAGCTATGGTTATGCATTTTATGAGTAACAAAATAGAAATTACTATATAATTAGGATAATGGATATATACCTGTGTAATGTGATATCGTTCTCACTTGATCGTTGCGCTTTGCAAACGCAACATTTTTGTACCATGGTAAAAGTCTTTAGTTTACATAAGTGAATAGCGCAAAATTTGCAAACTCAACTTTGAGTAATAGCCAATAGGTATACAATTCAAAATTTTTAAATAACGTATTAAACAATTAAATTAAATTAAATTCGTATTGAACATAGTATCACAGAATTTATGTCTTATCTATAGACTATCAGTGATACTAAAGTTATAATCTCTTTGATAAAACCGCAGATTTATATAGACATGTTGGCTTCACACTTTTCACTTCATTCCTGGTCTATTCTATTATATGTCTATGCGACACCCTTAAGACATACGATGTTAAGATTCACATTTTTTTCGGTCAAATATTTGTGGTATAGAATCTATAAATCCAAAAATTTACAACTCCATAAATCTAGATTCGAAAAATAAATGATAATACAAAAGGCGAAAAATTGGAAAAAAAATTGTAAAATAACAGCTAATTAGTCATTACTGAACATAGTACACGTTTTTATATTATGTAGGCAATATAATACTATAGTTATGTTATTAGTCATCATAAGTTGTAATTTAAATGTTGTATATCAATCAATTATACTTTTATAGTTATACATCTAAATATGTTATATTACAATAATCTTGATATCGCAAGATGTAGGATATGAATTATTTCATCAATTTAATGTAATAAAAAATAACCTATATTGTGAAATATAAATTAACGTGCATCCACATGCACTCCGGCCGTGGAAAAATATAAAATACAATTAAAATATAATAAGATCGATAAAATTGTTATGACGTAACTACTCAATCGGCGGGGCTGTGTTCTATATATTATTATTTATTATACTCTTTACTTAAAGTACTGCTGAAATTCTGAGAAGCGAAAATCACACCACCTGCGGATTCTCACAGTGCAGGATAATAATAACATATCGACGCAAATCACGTGCACCAAATAAATTCGATAAATTTCATTAATTATTTTATTGAGGGTCAAGACGGTTAAGTATTTCTGTTCACAGAAATATCATCTCGATAATGATATTATATTATAATGATAATTGTAAATTCTTTAATAACTATATAATTAACGGTGGTCGTGATGTTATTAGCGCGCAAACGGTATACTTATATTATGTATTTCCGCGATGCGCATAATAAAATAATTATTATTTTAATACAATTTAAAAAAAAATGCAATTGTTTATCGCTCGCCGATATCTATGAGTTGGATACATCATACATCGTATTTAATATACCATTGAACAGTTTAAGCCGTGCGTAATTACTATCGTTTTATCACATTTTTATTCGGTAAATAATAATAATAATAACGAACCAATACGCACCAAACCGTAAATTTGCATAAGTTATTTTTATATTCCCGCGAACGCTATATTATAATTAGGTACGTCGTCGTCGCGGGAATAACGACTATTGCAATAACATTTTATATTTTATGCGTCGATGTACTTACAAACACAATACCCACCATTGTGGAATACTGCCACCACCCGAAGTACAAACCATTGGCGAACGGCGATAAAAAAAAATTGCCTATTAAAAATATGATCGGAAACGGGCTTAAACGTATAACATTACATACATTATTACGTATAGGTAACTTATAAGTAGGTAGGTAGTTGCAACGCAGGCAATATAATAATATTATTATGTAAGAAGGATTATTATTTTACACAAACGTCACGTTCCTAAACGCATACTAGGTATAGAGTATAGTTTTTAGTTCACACGTATTAGAGATGTGTTATATTATAATAATATTATGCCGCGTGTTATTACGGTTTTTAATACTTTTATAGCTAATTTAGGTGCGAGCAGGTGGTGTTTTACACATTATTATTGACACGCAAACCTGATATTGTTGTTTGGCTAGGCGGAAAGCTGGGGGGGGGGGGGGTAGAGAGCGATTGAAATTTGTCCTCCACCCACGCACCAGAATTTTCTAATTTGTATTACTTACATATTTTGTCCACCTATATATTATTAAAAACGCAATTGTTTTAGGATTTTGGGAAGGTAATGATTTCGTATAGGTACTTACAAATTATATAGGTAGCAACATAGGTACCTACTCACGCAACATAAATTATATTATTAACTAACACATATATATGGTATCTACGTCATTCCCACCAATCATTGCCTACATCACTATTTATATGTTCAAGTATTATTTAAAGACGAAGAGTTTATGTAGGTCAGATTAAACTCCGATTTTAAAAAATCTGTTTTCAGAAGGTGTAACTAAGTAACGCGTTTCCAAATCACACATTTTTGAGATTTTAAAATACATTTATCTAGCAATGTTTAAAGTTAACTCAAAGATCAAAGTTCAATATGCGACCTGAATTATGTTTACCCATTTTATATAAAGAGATAATTTTGATCATTGTGATCAATTTCGATCACAGATCATTTCCGCTGTATTTGATTTAATTTTTCCCTTATTATGTATGGGTTCGAGCAACGTAACTATAAATTGCCTGAATGGTTGCCCCTTAATCAAAAGTCACGGCTGCAACCACCTTGAGAGAAGTTAGGTTAGGGGTAGTATTATCGTTGGTAGGAGATGGCTGGAAGTTTAGGCGTATGTTATAATTATCAGTAGGTATTTACTAGAGGTGGGTTGATCTGTACTATTTGCCTATAAAAACATAAACCTCGCTGCGACCGTCGCTGGCCGAGAAAAATTTGTAATAAAAAATTTTTTTCCTTCAACATTTCGAAGTGATGATAACATTGTATAATTGTATATAATATAACGAAATCGCTTCCATGCGCATTATTAGCCTTGCCCTGCATCTCACATAATAAAGTTGAACGCAATCGTGTTTTTTACTGCACATTTTCGATTCAAAACGTTTCTGTAAGCTGTGTATAATATATTATAATAATTAATAGGTCATCATCACTCATCATCACTCAACTATAAATATCATAACATTATACACCGAATTGCGAGAAAAATTCAGCAGAGTGTGGAATGTGTACGTACTGCAGTTTTAGGTATTATAGTTAAGTACGTATACACCAATTTGCACGACAGAGTATAATAAATACGCAAAATATTTCAATATGACACAAAAATAATTCATACAATATACAGGGTGTAACAGATAGAACTGACTTTTGGAATAACTTTTGTTTTGAACAATATTTTTTATAAATAATTTATAGTCACTTGCGTGACATGCAGTCACATGTACCTATTATACAAAAAATATTGTTATTTT
>NC_042494.1:21487519-21491142 GCF_005508785.2 Acyrthosiphon pisum | reverse complement strand
AACAAGCACTAATAAAAACTCGATCGTACTCGTTCATAACATGGGCTATCATGCATATCCATATGTACTTATATCAGTATATCAGTATATTAATATCTACTAAAAAAATCATAATCGGTGAAAACGCAATTAATTTAGTATTTATAATTTTACAGATTTGACACGTACCTATAGTTCGTTAGAATCAGTCATATTATATTACATCTTATTATTTTTTTCCTTCTCAAATAGTTACGACTTAAATAGTTTATCCGGATTCCTTATAATACCTAGGATAGGAGTTCCGGAAAAAAATACTATGGATAAAAGAACAATTATTAAAAATTACAAATGTATTACTTATTAACTATACGTCTATAGACTATAATACTAAATAATAGTTCAAGTTTCAACCCAATAAAATGATAGCTTCACATTGTTTAAGTAATTTTCATGAGGATGAAAGCTCAAATATATTTCCATGATTATGTCATTAAATATGAATTTATCGCTAACCGCAATATTACCCTATTACAGTAGGTATAATATATAGTATATAGGTATTAGGTATTATTGTACAGTATATGCTTGTACATTGTACCTAATATAAGCTATTTTGTGATATTTCTCATCGTGTGCAGTGATTTCTGATTACATAATATTGTGTAAATATAAAATGTATAATACCTATATAGGTAGTAGTAAGTATAGGTACCTAATTAATACATACTATATTATATATTATATTAATAATAATGTTTATAAATTATATACATAATATTTAATATATAATTTCCATATAATAGATATAGTTGTAATATACTAATATGAAAGGTTATATAC
Organism: Acyrthosiphon pisum; assembly: GCF_005508785.2. Lineage (NCBI taxonomy): Eukaryota > Metazoa > Arthropoda > Insecta > Hemiptera > Aphididae > Acyrthosiphon > Acyrthosiphon pisum. Next base: position 21,490,320 of record NC_042494.1, on the reverse strand, counting down.
AGGTTAGTTTAATATAATTAAACTAACCTGATAATAATTAATAGTGAACACTTAACACATACAATATACACATAGGTAAATATTAAAATATATAATACATAATATTAATAAACTAGTACTTAGATAAATAAATTATATAGGCAACTATTTATATAATATATTTAAGATAGGTATATGACATATCTAATAAACTAATAGTATGTAGACAATATTCATTATTTTTTTAAAGATTATCAATACTAGCTAATAGCTATTATAAATTAATTGAATAGAATATAATGTGAGAAATATTCATATGCATCTATACTTAGTGTCCTAGCTATTAAATGTATATACCTACTTAATTAAAGATTAATTGCAAAAATACCAGATAAGGCTTGAAATTATTTCTGAAACAAGAATATTTTTAATAATGGATGCTATATTGCTATCCATCAACGCTCAAGATGGTTTGAAGTTATTGGCATTAATTCAAGGACGCGTTAAAAGAAATTTGGTGCAGAGCCAATTTATAAAAAAATGTTCAATCGGTTTGTTTACGATTTTATAATAATTTACACGTATAGTTATATACTTATGTCCTAACTAGATAACGCTGTGACGCTGTGACTGTGTCTAACAAATACACGACAGTCGACAGCTCTTACATTTCATAATAGTCCAGTCAAATTAGGAAAGAGATCGGAAAAAATTCGCCCCCAACTGAATTTTGATACACACTTAAAATGTTCCTTCCCAATTAACATACTAAAAGTCCTGACCCCTAACCTCTGTACGTATCTCTCCACCCCCCCCCCCCAAAAAAAAAGGGGTGAAATCTACCCTACCACTATTTTTCTAATGACTCGTTAACCGTTGAACTCACGACAAAAAAGTATAAGACCAAAATTAAAGACCGTAAAATTTACTATAAGAATATAATATTGTAATCACTTAAATTTTAACGTGGCAATAAAGGCAATCATATTATTTAATTTTTTTAATGTAGCCTGTAGGTAATTACACAATTTAATTTACTCTATTTAGTCAACTCCTTTGGAATATGTTAGAAAATATAAATTCCTTAGATTTTGAATCAGAATATTTTTTAGAAATTAACGACTCGAGTGAAAACTTATTCAAATAAATTTTAATGTTTAATCAGTTATTTAACTAACTTGTTGTAACATGTAATGTGTTGATACATTTTAATTTATAATAAATAAAAAAAAAAAAAAAAATCAGTTATTTAAACTGGAAAATTTGTAATTTATTTTTAGTTCTTTTAAATATATTATCTATTACGTGTAATTTTTATGTTCCTACCTATACAATTTATTCGGTAGGTACCAAAACAAAATTATATGGAAAGCAATTCATAAGCTAAGGAATCTTTATTTTGATGTCATATTGTCATTATGATTATAATACGGCTTGGGTGTCCATTTCTGTCCAAAATATAAGTTAAACTTATTAAATCATATGCATAATTTAAAATAATTGTCGTTGGTATGCTCAATTTGTTTTTACAATATGTAGGCATACAAACAAATTTCGTGACGAATCGTTGAATAATATGAAATGTTCAATAACTCTATTTATTCAGGTCCAAATAATAATTGCTTTGATGTGTTGTGAAAAGTTAAATAATCGAGGTATGTATATAAATTATATTGACTATTGACATATATCCACGGGCCATGACACGCAGATGTTATATAATATGTCATCAAACGTTTTCTAGAAACAAACAGAAATCAATGTCTGATGTCGACTTGAACATAATTATATGTAAATTGTAGGTTGTAGAATTGAATAGAAAATCAAATTTCAACAATATAATGACTGCCAACTAGGTACTAAGACCTTTTCTCTTTATATAGATTCAAGTTTGTAATATAGGTAATTATATATTTATTAATATTACTGAATTGTTAATATAAGATGAATGTTTCAACATAATATTTTATCAATATCTATATTAATATATGTTGGAAATCGAAACAAAATTCATTTTAGATTCTGAGCGGACCGATGAATGTATCTATTGATTCCACAATGGTGTCTTTTTTATTGTGCTTATTATGTAGATACATAATTTATAGTAGAAAAATACTATGATTTTCAACTTCAATATCTTTTTCAGTATAAAAGTGAATCTAAAGTACCTAAGTTGATCAGGATCTAACTTTGTTAAAAAGCTTAAAAATGTAGTACCACAGAATAGAATAATCAGAATGGATACTGATAACAAATTATACAGTAAGATAGGGCCAAACAAAAAATCAGCCGCCATTTTAATTGAGGTAGTTTTTATCAATTTTAAGTAGCGATTAGACTGATTAGTGATTTGTAAACTGTAATGTTGTTTGGAATATGTTTCTTATCTTGATCTAAAACTGATAAAACCACCTCAAATAAAATGGCGAATGATTTTCTGTTATCGGCCTGCCACCCAAAAGTGTCCACCCCCTGGCAGTACTCTATATTGTAGTACAAATACAGTCCTTCATACTAGGTAGGTAGCAATAGTAATCCTCATTAATAGTTTTATGCATTTATTTAATATGATCACCTAGGTATCTACATGGCTAAATAAGTATTTATTGATAACCAATTATTAGAGCAATGGTGTTAAGATTATCATATTCATATGTATACATAGGTTAAACAAATATAAAAACGATTAAGGTAATATAATATCAGGTAAGTAAATATTCTATACTTGAAAATAGTATTTTTTTAAAATTTGTATTGTTATTTTTAAAACTGTTAGTTAATCATATATAAAATGTATAAAACAATGAATAGGGTACCTTATT
>NC_042494.1:21477249-21487469 GCF_005508785.2 Acyrthosiphon pisum | reverse complement strand
TACCGATTCCCCCGGACTTTGACAGCACTGATTAAATTTAAAACGGTCACTTACCACTAAACGCCGTGGCGAATATATCGCGTCCAAATATGTGACTAGTTCTTCAAAAGTATTTTCTGAGGGATGACTCAGTAAACATGCGTTCTTCAATTGACTGTAGGCTTCTGTACCTATAAACGCAATGAGGTGCTTTTGACGTTGATCGTCTTTCACTTTTAACACTGACAACTGAGCCCTTAAACGATCAAGATAATTTTTAAACGGTTCCTGATCTGGCACATAAGACGAAATTTTGTTTGACATTATGAACTTCGTTTGTATGTTTTGCAAGACCACAAAAAAAACCAAACACTTTTCATATATTAATCACGCACATTATAATCTATACGATTTCCTTTATACATTTTTAAAAAAAAAAAAAAAAAACGTATAACGCATTTTCTTCGTCGCCAAATATTATGTTTGCGCTAGTTAAGACATACGCGCGGACTGTCGCGGACAACAAAACAACTGACTGCGAGTGCGATCTAATTAAGACTGTTTATTATAATATAAATCGGCTACCGCAGTATCGCGTTATCGTCGATACCGATTACATAATAGTTTTATTATACTATATAATAATATTAATTAGGTAGCATACATAACACTTGCCAAACACTGATATTATGACTTTGCCACGAAGTATCATCATGGACCTTTGTGGCTACACGTACGTATTCGCGGTTCTGCACCAGCGCGGCGAGCCGACCTAATCGGGAACGCGACGGCTATCGGAATATTTACTTGGTGTCGAGGTCAACCGTGATCATCGAGTCGGTTCCTCTAGGTCCTAGAGTCTAGGACGATATCGTTCCATTGCAGCACATCGGGACGGTCGACTCCTGCGACTATTCCAAATAGGAATATCTCGGACACGTAATTTTTTGTAGCGGGACTGCGTTCGCGCCGTCCCTGATCATTAACTTTTTGAGTTCATAAATATAGTACCTACACACTGCGCGTCTTAGTTGCATTTGTAGCAACACTTCGAATTCCGAATATCAGAGTGTTCGGAATCCTTTGGGATTTAAAGTTATTTTTGAACGACAAACAATATTATGTAAAAATATTTCAATTGTTTGAAAACAACCAGTTATTACTTATACGAATATAATATAATATACGAAATGAAAACATTTCATTTAACCTTTAGAATATTATTGTTGGGCACTCTTAGACATGATTTATGAGTTATTACGAACCCAAGTAAACAGAAACACGCTGTAATTATTTTCTATAAAAACAATACTGAGATTACGGGAGGGTGTAAGATAACAGCATCCACACTAATGTTCATCTACGCAGTGGCGTAGCCAAGATTATGAAATGTGGGGGTGTTTAAGTTTACACGTATGTGTTGGTTACACGTGGGTGTTTAAGTAATAAGTATAGATTAAAATCAAGTTTTTACAGTTTTCGTGTATATAAATAAATTTAGTGTTCGGGACTTGACTTGTTGCAGTCAAAATTGTCAAAATACCTATGCTTAGATAATATATGCAGTTACATTTTTATATTATTTTTGAAAAATGCATAAAACATATTATTACAATTTTGGTTTTAATAAACTAAAAATTAGTAGGTATATAAACATCATAAAAATAATTTATACACGGGTTTACTAATTCGAATATAGGTAGGTACCTATATATTGATTAATATGATTGGCAGAGGGCACTATTGAATGTTTTGGACATTTTTAATCTATTGTGAAATAAAACAACTTAATTTTTTTTAAATCCTGGCATAAAGTAGTAGGCAAGGTGGATATATAGTATACAGAGATATATAGTAAACACTCCCTATCTTTTACATTATGATAGTGGGTCGGAAATAGTACACCACCTGTAACTGCCTCCAGGTGCGCTGACTACCCGATGAAGGCACAAACACATTAAAGTTTGTATGGCACATTATGCAATTTAACATTTTATATTTTTATTCTAATTACTAATTAGTATATTAAGTAATTACAAGGACTGTGGACTTCATGATCTAATAATTAATATTTTAAATTTTAAACAGTGTAACTTAATATGCATAATATGTGTAGGTATATGGTACTATTGTAATTCATATATTTTAATATCCAGATTGGAAAACATTTACTAGTAGGTAAGTAGTAGTTTATATTTATATTAATTTTGATATTTTTTTTAATCTTTGTATAGTATTTTTCTTGCATGATATTTGATCATTATGCCTTTTATATGCAAATATCATTCTGGTGTTCAAATAGAAACTAATAATATATTTAGTTAATTCATTCTGGTGTTCCAGATAGCCAACTTTTGGAAGGGACTTCGGTAATGTTTACTTCATCGAAGACCATTGATTTATATTAGTCAAATTAATACCAGAACAAATATTTAAAAAATTAATATTACTCAATAAATTTCCAATATCATCACGTTTCTTAATATATTCTTTAATTTTAGTTTCTTTCTCTCTTATAAATACCTATAATATGCGATTATGACCTTCAATAAATATTAAATGTGACGAATTTACTATTTTAATTGTAAAACTCTTACCTTAGCTACGTTGGGGGTAATAAACATAATACATTTATCATTGGTTAAGCCACTGATATGAGTAAAAACTGTTTTTTCTGAATAATTAGTGTGCAAACCCCACATTGTACCTGGTAGCTTAATATTATTTGCATCAGTATGGTATAATCACAACTGGTGTACATTTTTCAATCAGTTTATAATCAGAGTGTTTACACCTTGGTAGTAGGTTAATAAATAAGTAATAACGAATAACGTGATATGCGAACATCGTGATAAACAAACACGTATCTCCTGATTTTTATTTCTTTGTACAATCTAGAATCTAGATGTCAATTATAGTTTTAACACAGTTTTGTCACAAAGAGACTTGTAAAATCTGGGTACCCGGGAATTGGGCCACAATTAATCTATTTTCAAAAAGGTATACGGTAATTGGGCCACTAAAGTTTTACATTTATAACAGGTAGACCCGGTGATTGGGTCACTATTTTCAACGATTTTTTACTATAATTGTATCCGGTAATTGGACCACTAAATTAATTTGTCACATATAATATAAATTGCTTATTACAAATTTAAATTTTCTATTTCCGTTAGAATCTATTTATGTTGACTCCACTTTGAATACTGTGCAAAACATTTTTATCAATTATTTTCTATTCATGATTACCTATAAAGACCTTACCCTCCTAGCTACGCCACTGCATCTACGCATAAATGAGAAAGCATAACAGTGAAAAACTAGAAATTGCCTACCCACAACTCCTTAATTATGGCCAGTACCCAATCGACAATCGCTGATACGATGTTCTTCCTCATATTATGACATATAATATTATATTAAGCTAACCTGCACGTGATCTGTTTTTTTGTTCAAAAACATGCTTTTCAGGAAAAACTCTCACGCCTCGTAGATTGAAACACTTCTTACAGGGCGCACTGGACTTGGATTTTCAAAATTCTATTTCTAAACCATAATATAAAACGATTTTGAATATGACCAATTTTTACAAGATTTTGTTATTTTTATTATATTTGTTTTAAGCAACAAAATTAAAAATCTTTCCAACGAAAAAAAAATTAATCAAATCAGACCTTTCTACGATGCGTGAGAGTTTTTCCCGTAAAGCGTGTTTTGAGGAAAATATCATGCATTTTATTTTTGGTCAGCGGTGACATTGACATGTGCGTACATACAGTGCGTGCGTAGATAGCTTGGTACCCACATACAATCACACTCACATTAATCATCATTGACGACTAACACAAATTACGTGGGTGGCTTAAACGAAATTGCATATTGCCTAAATATTACCCCTTATTAATGACACACAAGCAGGCCCTTTAATCTTACGCAGGAACAAATTTAAGTAAAATCTTATAGCTTTTAGCAGAGCTTATCGTAAATCTGAAATTTAAATAAAATTTTTTTTACGCAATTATTGAAAAAATATAAAGCTCAGATAAGTAATGACGTAATATTATCTAATAACTATAATATTTAACTGAAATTCATCTAAGGATAATTTTACCTTATTGTGTTGAAGAGTTTCAGATAAAACTCTAGAGACTGAACTTGAATTAGTCTCCTCAGGGCCCCAGCACCCTCTGTACGAAACCCAAAAAATTTTTGAAGGAGTATAACACTAACGTGAACATATTTAGACTATACATTTGGAATGGGTGGGGGGGGGGGGGGTAAGCATGTCCGCCTGAGTTACGAACGTGAATAACTTTTTTAGGGGTTGAGGATTAACGAAGTGATAAAAATCACTATCCCACACTAATGAGGCAAAATAGTTGACCTGTAGGGACCAGAAATATAAAAAAAGACTTAATATCACCAATAAATTTATATGTGGTCTAATTCTCACCTCGTTGGTCTTAATGTCACCTGTGGTCTTATTGTCCCGAGGTCACTTTGCTCTTATTGTCCTCCTGCTGTATGAAGGAACACTCATCCAGTGACCCATCGACCGCACCACGTAATGACCCGATAAGCAAGTCAGTAGAATCTATGGGTTTTGTACAATTTAGTTAAAATAATTAGTAATGAGAAGAATAATAGTTTAACTGTTAAGTATTAAGTAATATGGTGACACTTTTCATTAAATTTAAGAAATCATATAAGAGATTCTGTTTGTAGGTAATTAATAGTTTTGTGTATTATACATGTGGTTTGGTTAATAATCTTTTAAAGAATGATAATAATGACAATTACAATATTAAAAATAATTTTTTGGTTCACCAAAAGATTAATAATAATAATTATAAATTTTACAATTTTTCAGAAATCAAAATATTATAATTTATAATATTTATTATTATAATAAATAAATATTAAAATATGTTTGACTATTTAAAGTATCCAACTGATACGAATATTGAGACTTTCCCAAGGAGAGACATGTGACAAGACTTTTATAGTTTAATTGTTTAATACTGTGTTCACTACGCTTTTGTAATGACCTCAGCATGCTATTTTATATTAATTGCCTTATTAGTTATATCGTCAATACTATTATAGAAACATGTGCTACGTAGTACATAGATAATACGTAATACTATATTATAGGCGTAAAGAGTTGCTACTGGCCAGTCTGCGCTCTAAGAATTGTAAGTTTTAATATTTCTAATCATTCATAATGTTGGCCAACTAGGCATTAATATTATATATAGAAGAGTCTCACTAGAGACTACTTTCTATGCGTAAGAAACACCGAGAAAAAACAGCACACAAATGACGATAGCGAGACTTTTTTTTTTTATTAAAGCAAAAAACAAATTCCGCGGCGTCTATGACGTCATTGGACGTTCATTACATTATACAATATTATACATGATTATAAACTTTTATATATAAATAAATAGAGAGGAGAAAGAAACAGAAAAACAATATATTAATGTGGATTACATTTTGCTGAATAGTCCTGTGTTGTGTAGAAACTCCAGGGACTATGAGTGCTCTGCTCGGGACCGAGTATTTCAGAGAGTTGTTCCGGAAGGTTCAATTCTCTCCTTTCTTTTTCGTAGCTACGGCATTCCGTGAGTATATGTTTGACTGTAAGAGATGAACCGCAGATGGTGCAGTCGGGGGTTCTTCTATCTTCATGAGATGTTGGTGGGTGATGTGTGTGTGTCCAATCCCGGGGTGAGTAATGGATGTCTCCTGGATATGTTTACAGAGATTGGCCAGGGGTATGTGGTTCTTTTGATCTCATGTAACTTTGTTGTCTGTTCTGCCCATTTGTTTTCCCATTGATCGTGTGCATCTTTTGCAATGATTCTCTTAACGTCCCGGTATGAGAAATCCAGGGACGTTAGAGTGTGACCAAGGTGACCAAGTTTGTCGGCTTTGTCAGCGAGTTTATTACCTTCTACATTACAGTGGCCAATTAATTATATTAATTCTAGGGAGACAGGATTTTTTAATGTGTTGTATATAAGGGAGTCATGTTGCTTTAGAGTCAAGGATTACCCCGAGGATTTTGACTAGTGTTTGGTTCTTGGTGGTGTGGTTGCCCATTTTTATTGCTATTTTTTCCTTATTTTTTGGCTGATGAGTGTGAGTCTTGTTTTGTTCGGTGCAAATCGAAAACCAGACATTTTGAACCAAAATTCAAATTTGTGGGTTGAGTCTTGTAGCAATTTTATTGTTGAATAGTGCTACTGTTGGAGCTATGACATAATATGATATTGAAATCATCAGCATATAATATAGGGATATTAAGTTTGTGTATTCTTCAAAAATGTCACTGATGGCGATTAGGAATAGTGTCACTGAAATAGTGGATTCTTGAGGTACGCCGTTCTCTTGTGTAAATATATCAGATAGAACGTTTTAACCTGAAAGGTGTGGATACTGGATACCGAGGAAGTTATTTATGAAGTTTAACATGTTACCTTTAGTTAGAATTTTGTGAGCTTGTGGATGATTCTAGGTCTCCATACTGAGTCATATGCCTTAGCGAAGTCAAAACGTATCAGTCCTACGCTTTGATTGTGCTTTAGAGCAATTTGTTTTTTTTTTTTTTTAATGTTTAAAATATTCTTGATAGTGCCTCGATCACGTCTAAATCCGTTTTGTTCAGGCGTGAGGTAATTAGACTTTTCCAGGTGCCATGTTAGGCGATTATTAACAATTTTTTTCAAGTATAGTTTACATAGAGTGATTAACATACATTCGTAAGCTTGTAACGGGAGGTATAAAGCCAACATCCCGGTGGGGTGACCCCCTATTACCATTTAAGCGGGACTGGCGGCTTCTCGCCTTGACGGCGCAGTCTCATCCCTCCAGACGGGTGCATTGGGCACCCGAGCGCCAGATAATGTTCCGCTGGCAACACTCTGTCGAGGAGGCTGATCGGTGGGTTTCGAGTCCTGTGCCAGCGAGCGCCGGGTTGCGAGTGCCGGACAATTTCCTCCCTTCTACTAAAGCGCTACTCCCACAACCTCCACGAGTCCATCCACATCTGTTCCTCGCGCGCGGACAGTAATTAACAGACAGATGGGGCAATAGCTATCAGGTAAGAACTTATTTTTGTCGGGTTTCCGTTTTCCACCAAAAGGACCCTAGCCCGTTATATCACCATGGCCGTTTTCCGACAAAGGTTATATTTCCGATTTCCGCCAAAAAAAAATAATAAATTATTATTTAGAACCCCTGAACTGAATCCATCAGTCAGTAATGATTACGATGTACTCGCTATTATTATAGCGATATCCGTGGTTAATTGAATGGTTATTGTTCGCTGTCAGTCTGTCCCAGTCAGTTGAAACCGCGGTCTGTAAAATCAAAAAAAGTTTCTACAATGGCATTACTCGGTGGAGGTGCTACAAAAAATTAATACTTAATACTAATAAAAATTTATACTTAAATTGTTAAGTGTTTTTACGTATTATTTATAAGACAAAAAAATTATGTTTATAATCATAACAGTTTATACTTATGCTGTTTTAATGTACAATTCGTATATAGTAGACTATGCTTTAGAAAATACACTGGGCATACCTAAATAGTCGAATAATAATACTTTATAATATATTTGCCACAGGGTGTTAGCTACTTATTTTGGAGATGTTGTGATGTTAGAGTCAGTGAGGAAATTGATAGAGTTTCTGTTGGTTCTTCTGATAGATTTTATTTTTTTCCATACAATTGAGGTATCGGTTTGGCAGTTGATGCTGGACACATATTGTTTCCACGATGAGGATTTGCTGCTCTTAACCAAATATCTGATTAGGGCTCTTGTCCTTTTTAAGTTGATAAAGTCTGTTTGCGATAGGGAAGTTTGGAATTTCTTGAGAGCTTTGTTTTTGTTTTGGGTGGCTATTTTTTATCTCATCATTCGACCATGGGACGCGAGGTCTTGGGGAGCTGCTCTTAGACATACCACATACATATTATTGTGATTAAGGCTGTTTCTGTTATCATTTCAGTAAATTCCTTTATGTCTGCATCTATGTTTTTAGGCGATGGAGTGGTGAGGTTTTTGGTTTTTTTTTCTATTAGAGATGAGAAGAAATTCCAGTTAGCTTTCCTGATAGACCATCGAGGTGGATATACCAACTGTGTGTCATTAAGTGGGTGGTTGATGGATATTTGTATGGAAATGTGATCACTGCTGTTGATAGTGTATGGTAAGGTGCACTACTCAAATTTATGTGAGAGAGAGGTGTTAGCAATGAAGAGGTCAATTGCGGAGGGAAGTCCGTTGACAGGGTTGATTCTTGTAGGTTGGCCGTTGTTGAGAAGCATCAGATTGTCTTGAGTAAGTAATTCATCAATGATTTGCCTTCTATGATCCGATCTGTAAGACCCTCCAGGTCTTGCTGTGACTGTTGAAGTCGCCAACTACGATGAATGAGTCGGGCAGTTGTTATATGATGCATTCAATGTCATGAAGGGAGAAATCCCTATTGTTTGGGATATATATTATGTTACATGTTATGGTTAGTTTTGTGTGAGAGAGATTGACTGAAACGGCTATTGCTTCGAAATCAGTGTTTAAAAGGAATTCAACACTGGGGAAGTATTGGTTGATCATTATTACGGCACCACCACTGGAGCTATAGTGCAAGAGAGGCAATTGCGTTTGTAGATATCATAGTGCGTGAATGTGGGATTGCTTTTTTCATTTTCAATTTTTTAAATGGATAATTTTTTACTTTTGTATTGTATTACTCTTCTATATCTCTTGTGAAAATTAAATCAGTCATTGAAAACTAAAATAAAATAAATATACTGAAAATATACGTATAAAAATAAAATAATAAATATATATGTATAATGCCTTCTTAAAATAATTTAAATATTTCAGGTAAATTTTTTAACTGAATATAAATTTGAATGCAACAAATAAAAATAACAATTAATTGGATATAGCTTTTATACTAAAGCTTGTAAGTAAATTTTACATCTTACTTAAAAATTTGTTACGACTCATGTAATATAGTTATATCGATGTTGGTATCAAAACGTGATGTAAATAACTAATAAGGTAAATAGCGAGCGCACTTTGTTATATCAAGTTGGTTGAAGTTTCTACACAGTGATCTCCCGTAAGTAAGGCAGACCCACGCAGCTCTAAAATCCTAGGTATGCCATTGGTTTAGACTTTCTTACACATATATTACAAATTGGTGGTAACTGGTAACACAAAAGATTAAAAGTTCTGACAATATGTCATTTATTTTATCATGTACCTAGTATATTAAACTGTTTTACTATAGCTGTAGGCTCTAAATTAACAATTTATAAATTTATAAGAACTATTAAATTTTATTGTTTAGAGCTTATAACAAACTTTTGACGTTCATAATAAATAAAGCATCTAAGATATAAACAATTTTTTTTATGGCAATTTGATAATATGAAAAACAAAGACACTTTAACAATAAAAAAAAGTCTTGTACACTGTGTCTGTAGTTTTTGTAAATAGTATGTTTTCCTTCCTTTTGTATTAGGATGTAAATAGTTAGTTTTGATAAAATGTATATTATTATGCCAATAGTATGTTTTGCACCAACTCATTGTTTTAATATTGATTTTTGAATAGGAAATGGGTAGAACAATTTCACTCAATTTGATGACACCAATCAATTCGCAATTTTAAATGTATGAACTCAATTTTGACAAAATTGCAAATAGTTTTGCATTGTTACCCCACAATTATAAAATAAAAGTAAAAATAAGCAAGTAATTACTATTGTTATCAATACATTATTATATTTCTTTTGACTGAGCCAAAATAGAAAATTGACACAAAACACTCTATAAATGCTCAGTTTAAAAAAAATTCAACAAAACATGGACGGTCTACAATATACACATTCATATAATATAATATAATATATTATATGCGTGTTTATAAAATTTATAAATACAAAAGACAAAAAAAACAAATATTTTTTTATTATTAAATTAATCTATACACAAAACGGTTAGCTATATAATATACATACAGTAAATCAACAAAGGTAATAATATTAAAAAAAACTTATAATTTCATAACTTAAAATAACCTAATATAATATGGCATCGTTTTTTATTTTACAATTATTATTAAAAAAAAGTGTAATATAATATAGATTTCATATGAATATGGCAAATTCAGCATTTTTATTTCTTCGTGGTAGAATATACACCAGCCAACAACCGCT
>NC_042494.1:21443771-21477199 GCF_005508785.2 Acyrthosiphon pisum | reverse complement strand
TAGGCGTAAGAGTTGCTACTGGCCAGTCTGCGCTCTAAGAATTGTAAGTTTTAATATTTCTAATCATTCATAATGTTGGCCAACTAGGCATTAATATTATATATAGAAGAGTCTCACTAGAGACTACTTTCTGTGCGTAAGAAACACCGAGAAAAAACAGCACACAAATGACGATAGCGAGACTTTTTTTTTTATTAAAGCAAAAAACAAATTCCACGGCGTCTATGACCATTGGACGTTCATTACATTATACAATATTATACATGATTATAAACTTTTATATATAAATAAATAGAGAGGAGAAAGAAACAGAAAAACAATATATTAATGTGGATTACATTTTGCTGAATAGTCCTGTGTTGTGTAGAAACTCCAGGGACTATGAGAGAGTGCTCTGCTCGGGACTGAGTATTTCAGAGAGTTGTTCCGAAAGGTTCAATTCTCTCCTTTCTTTTTCGTAGCTACGGCATTCCGTGAGTATATGTTTGACTGTAAGAGGTGAACCGCAGATGGTGCAGTCGGGGGTTCTTCTCTCTTCATGAGATGTTGGTGGGTGATGTGTGTGTGTGTGTGTGTGTGTGTGTGTGTCCATTGCCGGGGTTAGTAATGGATGTCTCCTGGATATGTTTACAGAGATTGGCCAGGGGTATGTGGTTCTTTTGATCTCATGTAACTTTGTTGTCTGTTCTGCCCATTTGTTTTCCCATTGGTCGTATGCATCTTTAGCAATGATTCTCTTAACGTCCCGGTATGAGAAATCCAGGGACGTTAGAGTGTGACCAAGGTGACCAAGTTTGTCGGCTTTGTCAGCGAGTTTATTACCTTCTACATTACAGTGGCCAATTAATTATATTAATTCTAGGGAGACAGGATTTTTTAATGTGTTGTACCTATATAAGGGAGTCATGTTGCTTTAGAGTCGAGGATTACCCCGAGGATTTTGACTAGTGTTTGGTTCTTGGTGGTGTGGTTGCCCATTTTTATTGCTATTTTTTCCTTTTTTTTTGGCTGATGAGTGTGAGTCTTGTTTTGTTCGGTGCAAATCGAAAACCAGACATTTTGAACCAAAATTCAAATTTGTGGGTTGAGTCTTGTAGCAATTGTTGAATAGTGCTACTGTTGGAGCTATGACATAATATGATATTGAAATCATCAGCATATAATATAGGGATATTAAGTTTGTATATTCCTTCAAAAATGTCACTGATGGTGATTAGGAATAGTGTCACTGAAATAGTGGATCCTTGAGGTACGCCGTTCTCTTGTGTAAATATATCAGATAGGACGTTGGAGGTTTTAACCTGAAATGTGTGGATACCGAGGAAGTTATTTATGAAGTTTAACATGTTACCTTTAGTTAGAATTTTGTGAGCTTGTGGATGATTCTAGGTCTCCATACTGAGTCATATACCTTAGAGATGTCAAAACGTATCAGTCCTACGCTTTGATTGTGCTTTAGAGCAATTTGTATTTCATTTTAAATGTTTAAAATATTCTTGATAGTGAATCCGAATGTTGGTATCAAAATGTGATGTAAATAACTAATAAGGTAAATAGCGAGCGCACTTTGTTATACCAAGTTGGTTGAAGTTTCTACACAGTGATCTCCCGTAAGTAAGGCAGACCCACGCAGCTCTAAAATCCTAGGTATGCCACTGGTTTAGACTTTCTTACACATATATTACAAATTGGTGGTAACTGGTAACACAAAAGATTAAAAGTCCTGACAATATGTTATTTATTTTATCATGTACCTAGTATATTATACTGTTTTACTATATTATAGCTGTAGGCTCTAAATTAACAATTTATAAATTTATAAGAACTATTAAATTTCATTGTTTAGAGCTTATAAAAAACTTTTGACGTTCATAATAAATAAAGCATCTAAGATATAAACAATTTTTTTTATGGCAATTTGATAATATGAAAAACAAAGACACTTTAACAATAAAAAAAAGTCTTGTACACTGTGTCTGTAGTTTTTGTAAATAGTATGTTTTCCTTCCTTTTGCATTAGGATGTAAATAGTTAGTTTTGATAAAATGTATATTATTATACCAATAGTATGTTTTGCACCAACTCATTGTTTTAATATTGATTTTTGAATAGGAAATGGGTAGAACAATTTCACTTAATTTGATGACACCAATCAATTCGCAATTTTAAATGTATGAACTCAATTTTGACCAAATTGCAAATAGTTTTGCATTGTCACCCCACAATTATAAAATAAAAGTAAAGAATAAGCAAGTTATAACTATTGTTATCAATACATTATTATATTTCTTTTGACTGAGCCAAAATAAGAAAATTGACACAAAACACTCTATAAATGCTCAGTTTAAAAAAAATTCAACAAAACATGGACGGTCTACAATATACACATTCATATAATATAATATAATATATTATATGCGTGTTTATAAAATTTATAAATACAAAAGACAAAAAAAAACAAATATTTTTTTTTTTTTTATTATTAAAATTAATCTATACACAAAAACGGTTAGCTATATAATATACATACAGTAAAATCAACAAAAGGTAATAATATTAAAAAAAAAACTTATAATTTCATAACTTAAAATAACCTAATATAATATGGCATCGTTTTTATTTTACAATTATTATTAAAAAAAAGTGTAATATAATATAGATTTCATATGAATATGGCAAATTCAGCATTTTTATTTCTTCGTGGTAGAATATACACCAGCCAACAACCGCTGGTATTTCTTTTTTCTACCACCTGCGAACAAAAAAAATATTTAAAATGAGTTATTATTAAAATTATAACAGAATGACAATTCAATATGAACTTAATTAATGTCTGTTTATAGGGGAGAGATACTTATACTGTAAGACCATAATTTCAATGGATTCTCACAAATGTTAAATTACAGGAAATTACATTGAATTGACATCCAAGATATCAACTACAATTTAGTTGTGTTATTTGTATTAATATTATCCATTTATTAAGTAGAAAACAATTTAATTTATGTATATTTCACTAAGGGCCTTTCTTACAATGTCAAAATTAACCGACACTTTACTGGACATTGTAAGAACGGCCCTAAGTTGTACAACTATTGGCGCACATAAAATAGTGTAATCCCCAAATCTCACACTAACACCATCTGTTTACTTTGAAGTAAAATTGTATGATTATAGAATACATCTAAAAAAAATAAATGATTTTTATTTGTCACATAAAATGCTTTGTAAGATTGTCTGACAAGTTTATTTGCGTTTAAAAGATGTCTCTAACGCAACATCATTTATTTCATTTCCCTAATAAATTTTATGTACATTTTTTTATCAAGAAAATTGTCTCAATGCAAAATAAATAAATATTTTTTTGAAAAAATAATAAACTATATTTCATAATTTATTTCGGTGACTTCCGAACTACTTCCTAACTCAAACATTTAGTGACATTGGACAAATAGGTAATATTAAAATACATACGAAGCAAATGTCAGGTGGATGAATAGCTCAGGTCGTCTTTAAGCCATTGTGGGATGGTAGTGTGCTCCAGCTTGCGCAACAGTTTCACCAAAGCTGTGTTGTATGGCATATAATACTCTCGGAGATATTTGTATGACTCTGTGTCCATAGTGGCGTACTGTCGCCCTTTGCCTTTGCCTAGGCACTTATTACCACCACTCTCCAAAACCTTACAGAAGAACCCTTTCTTGGCATCATATCTGTAACAATATACAAAACGATCATTATATATTGAATCGGAGGATACATTCAGAGGTCGAGACTAAGCCATATCAAATATTCATATTATAATATGACTTAGGTATAGTATATTATACTTATGGGCACCTGATGTGAGAAGAATAATCAAACAGCGGTGTAATTTTCAAGAACTTTTGAAACTGGTCCAGCACGTCCACAGGATTGGACTTGAGCTGATCGCCATCAATTATGTGTAGATTATTATGATGAAAATAGTCCAGCCACCGTTCGATGTGTAGTGCATATTTCCCTGGGTTTAAGCATCTGAAATCAGAGTCAAATATTGAATTTATTGTTGGGTTAACTTTTTTTATAGCATTATTAAAAAACACCATGTCACAATGATTGTTGATATAATACATGATTGCAAAACTGTTATCAAGGGTATTATTATAATATATAAAGGGTCAACCATAAGCATATTTACAATGTTGATTTTGTCATTTGAAACAATTATGAACCTTGTTATGAATTATAATAATGATATTTTTAGTATTAGTTTCTGTAAAAATACTTGTTCTCAGTTAATTAGATATTGGTGCCTACAATTTTATAAAATTAAAAGAGATCAAATACAATTTTACGTGTAAGTGTAAATAGTTGTAAATATGTTAATAACTGACAGTTGAACTTAAGTCTTCTATTGTCTTTAAAAAGGCTATTTTCAGGATTTCAAATAATAATTAAAATATAATTAAATCAATTTACAAAGTAATTTACAATAATGCCAGGGTCAGGTGTCTGTTGTCTGTACAATTATTGATTTTATAATACATTTATTATATTGCATATTATAAAAACAAAATCAATTCAATGATATACAAGTGAAGAAATAAATTGATTATTAGCATTGAATGTTATTAAACTATATAACTAAATAGAAAAAATATACTGTAAGAACAAATGCTATATAAAATGTAATATTTTAATATTTTATAATATAAGATTTTAACACTTTTACTATAATATTATATAATAAATACCCATGAGTGCACTATCTGTGACTTAATGGTTTTTTATTTAATCCATTAACATTTTATTATTACATGGTAACTGTATGTAACTAATAAAAGAATTTAGGAAACGCTTACAATTAATTGTTTATTAATAATTAAAATATATTTATAATGTGTGTTGTTTGAAAAAAAAAAGGGAAAATTGTAATCACCTACAATAATAAGGCAATCTCTTACATAGACTAAGTGTTAGTTAATATACCTTTTAAATAAAATTAAGTTGGAAAAATGAAATGTCTAAGAAAAAAGTATTTTTCATATTCTTAATTGCTGTATAATTTAATTAAACTAGTAATGAAGAAGTCTTATAATACATTTTAGAGCTATGGAAAGAAAATTTTATCAACATAAACTTAAAAAATCTATAAATAGCACAAAAAATGTTCAAAATTATAATACGTCCAGAAAATGACAATATAAAATAAATATTTATTGACAATTTCAAAACTACGGTTATTCATATTTGAATTATCTATGAAAATTATGATTCAAATTATTATGTTTAATATTACATTTATTATCAGTCAAATAGATACTTTTTTAATGTTTTTCAAATCTCTTAAAAGTAAACATGCAATTAGAGTTATATTATTTTCCACTAAATTCCAATATTATTGATACATTTACAGACTGGAGTAGTCAAGAAACGGTCAGTGTAGGAATTCACCTTAGGTATTTTTATTTTCACGTGAAAATGTATTTGTCTAGCAGTTTACAACTAATAAAAAAAAAAATACACTACTTTACAATTAACAGATAAAAGTGTTCCACTATTAGAAATAACTCAATTGATGGCCTCATTTATGACTTAAAATATGTAATATTGTAGAAATCAACTGTTGTTTGCACACAGCATTTTTGTATTTAGTCAAGAGGATGAGAAGGTAATGTACATACAACATTTCTTATATAATTCTATTTTTTTTTTTTTAATTTGGATGGTGAATTTTCACGTAGTCACATTAAAGATAAATTCTAAACATATTATATCCATAAAAGCTTAATAGTCTTGCTTTTATGTTTATATCATTATTATTACAATTAGTATATAGGAACGTTGTAAAAAACATAACAAATATTTAAAGTGTAGAAAAAAGAACTACTTCTATTCAGAATTAAATTAAACTAGTTGAAGTTGAAACTAATAAAACTTTTAAGGATACATTAAGAGGTGCTATTTATTTGAAGTAAACAGAAATTTAACTAAATATCAGAATTTTGGGCTTTTACTGATTTCTCTTGGTAAATTTAAAGGAATAAACAAATTTGTTTTGTCAAATTCCAAATGATTATTGTAGTTTTAGCTTTTATAAACCAGAATTGGTAAACTTATGATTAACAATGTATTATAGTAATGTATTAAATACTAATTTTTTTTAAATCGATTTACATATTTAATTTATTTTTTTGTCTAATAATTATGCAATTCATGATTACACGGCACTCAAGTATGCCCTAATCAATAATAATAATAAATATTGTGTATTGCAATAATTTTCTTTTTTTAATATGTTGAGTTAGGTTCCGCTATACATTATTATGTTCAGATTTTGTTTATAACAATTTTCCTAATTTAATTTATAATTTAAAAAATACTAATACTCATAAATATAGACAAAATTAAAAAATATATAATATATAATGGGGTTAGAATGTTAGATGTATCTTATACAACGATAAAACAATATTTAAACAAATCTATAATTTTATGCATTGGTTGTAGTTGTTTAAGTAAATAATAAAAAATATCAGTTTATTTTTAAAAAAAACATTAAATGTTATTAACTAATTGATAAAATAAAATTAGAACTATTTTCAAATACCAATTTCATCTTCATCACATAATATTATGATTTAGACGTATAATATATATACATATATATATTTTAAACATAATTCGGACTTTAACCATAGTTGATAATTAGTTATAAGATTTACCATTTCTTTTTTGTAAAAAAAGAAATTTTTGAACTACAAAAATCATTAATTGAAGGTAAACCAGATTTTTTACTAAAATTAATTGTTAAAACCCAGGAATACAGACATTTACAGCAGTAGTTGCTTGGGTTTATCCGGTATTTGTACTTGTATTGTAATACAATATAAAACTATAAATATATTTTTAATTAGCTATTACTATTAAAGCTATGAAAGCTATTAACGGTTATTGACTTAATAGTTATCATATATCAGATATGATATGTATAGATAGGTAATACAAGTTTAAAAATTATATTGTATAAACATAATAATAATATATATAGAGTAAATAAGAAACTTATAGGAGTTTAGTTTAAAATGTTTATATAGTAGTATAGAATTAAATTTATTAAGAACCCAACCTATTTAAAATGGTTATCCTTGGTGGAAACCTAAAACTCATACAGAGTCTCACTCGACCTATAATATTATGCTCTCTGATTTAGATTTCAGGTCATTTGAAACTTTGAAAAATATGTAATAATTATTAATTGCAATAACCTATTACGAAAGTCCCTCAGCGATTTTGGAATGACTGATTCATTGGCTGTTATGACTTGATGAAACGAATACTTGAGAGTGTTTGGATCACCGTGGGCTTTGGCGTGTTGATACCAGCTGTATGCTCGTTTTGCCGGCGAGATCAATATGGTCACCTATATAAACACAGACAATAAAAATTTGCATCTAAGTCAACACAATAAATGGCGAGTTACAATATGAGTACAAACAGGGCGGATTTAACCATTTGTAGACTCTGAGAACTTAGACCACCTAATGGTCCCAAAATTATTGGAAAATATCATAATTTTTAGCAATAAAATGTAATAAACATAAACCCAATATTCAATATCAGTTTTTTTTTTTTAGCTGTTACATATTTTTTTTTAGTTAAGCAGCCTTCAGTGCTTTAATGATTAATTTAGCCCAGAATACAAAACTATACGTACAAGTTTTACGTTGGGCAGTAGCGCCTGTACTCGTTTAGGTACAATGTCTGAATCAAAATAGGTGGCAGACTTTTCAAATACAATCTTGTTGTCCACAGAGTCGTTTGAAGGGAAAAATTGCATGTACCTAAAAACCAAATAAATGTATTAAAAATCATAAAGTGATTAGCAGCTATTGTTTAAGATGTCACTAACCAATCTAATCCCTTGTAATAGTTGCGGCCATTGAAGAATTGGATTTCTTCAAACGTTTCTTTGCTCGGAATGTTTGCTGATATGTTTGGGTGCATTGACAAGAATGTGTACAATGCCGTGGTCCCAGTCTTCTGAGGTCCAATTACTAGAAACTTGGGAAGATGCTGGCAAGATTTTTTGTAAGACCAGATCTTAAGATGGCGTTGGTCCAGGCAAGGATTCTAAAAAATCATTAAATATTATATAATGTGTATCACATTTATTTTATAATAATATTTTTTGTTAGTTACTGTTTGTACATACTATTGTACAGATAACTTTTATGAGTTTTGTTATTCATAATTTATATTTATTAATTGTAAACTGCATATGGATTTATTAAAATGTCACTTATTTTATCTATACATTATATAAAAATGAATGTATGTCTGTGTGTGTGCAATCATTCATATATTATTTTGAGATTTCCGATGGAATGTTTTGTATATAAATGGTTGTCATGGTGGTATGTAAAACATATTATTCATATAGAGTTGGCAATTTTAATGGGCAATGAAGTGCACAGGATCAGTTATTTTTATATATATATGTTAAAACGCCAGGATGGTCGAATGTAATAACTCCCGTTAACTGGGGGAGATAGTGTCATGGGTCTATGCGGTCAGGTAGCTCAGTGGTAAAGCAATCGCCCGGTTCGATTCCCGGTCCGGCGGCTGGATTTTTGGCGTTATTTCCCCTGGAGAAGTTAACATATATATACATAGATAGATTAGACCTCTGGGCAGAAGATAGGCTAATTTAAAAAGGGATAGGACCAGCCTCAGGAGGTGCTCAAACAGGAATTTTGAGATTTCCGATGGAAATTTTTGTTATTATAATAATAATTATTGGTTGCCACAAGTAGTTGGAAGTGCACGAGATCAGCTAGTAAATAAATAATAGTTAAAATATGACATTATTATTCAAAAAAATCATGTCATAAAACTATATTGTATATTTTATAATTACGCAACCATTAGGGTCTGTAAAAAATGTGTCTGAGGTCTGGATGCGGACCGTGGTTCACTAGTTGGTGACGCCTGCCTTATTCTATGATTATATTGACATAAACAGTTATATGGCAATAACACCCACACACACACACACCCACACACACATAAATATATTACAATAAACTTACACCCCAAACTGGATCAATTTCTTCTGGATACATCTTGAAATATTTGTCTGCCAGTTCCAGAGGTCCTGATGATACCAATTTTAAGTTTGTCCAGCACCTGATGAACTGGAATACCGACTCGAAGGTGTATAACGCTAGCCGGTCACTGCCGTAATTGGACATGTGGCTCATGAATACGTTGATCTAGAAATCAAGGTTGTTATCATTACAATTATTGTTGTTGTTATCATTTGCTGCATGTTGTGCAATCAAATTCACTAATTAAATAAGTATTTCAATAAAATATTAACACTAGGTATGAATTTGTAATACTTATAGGGTAATATTTAATATTGCTAATATTAGCACAAACCGTATAGGCAAGACAATTTACATACTTCTTATTAAAATCTTTTTAAATTTCATTTATTGAGAGGACTTTGCACCCGCGCATTATGTTGTCTATACACTTACGGCATAGTAAAAACTGTTTTGGCGCAGGAAAGAACGGAGAAGGCTACAGGTAGCTTAGTAGCATACAGTTGCGGGTACCTACAGGTAGTTACTAGTCATAACTAAGAAACAAAATATGCACCAAATATAAAGGAGAACTTTGGCAATGCAATATTATTTTGATATCCAAACTTCAAAAAAAGTTTTAAAAGTCTGAAAAACAAATAATAATGGATTTTGAAACATTAAGAACTTTTTTCGTATAAGTGATATCAAAAAAATAAAAACGATATTGCACAGCTAAAGTTCTCTTTTTAATGCGGTAAATTTTTGTTTCTTAGTTATGACTATAGCTTTTTTAGATCTTTACTGTGCAAAACAGTTTTTGCTATGTTGTACTTTTATAAGACAGATACAACACTTGCAGGTGCAAAGTCCTCATAATACAGTCCGTACAATCTAAATACTATGGGCTTTACACAATAGACTTAACTTATTTTGTACTAATTAATTTCTTTTTGAATCTTATGGTTCACATTTAATAGTTAATGAAATATAAATAATAATAAAAAAAAAAATAAGGTAATACAATGGCAAATGACCAGATTCTCTTGATGTACATTGCAATAAAGTGTTAGCTACACGAAAACGTCTTTGTTGTGCAGTTGTTTGTGATTTTTACTACACTTACAGGATTGTATACAATGGTTTGAAACAGTTCTCCGCCCATTATGGATTCGTCCAATTTTTTTAGGCCTCCCGGGTACCGGTCAACATAGATGGTGTGCGTGAACAAGCCACAAGTTTGCCTTGGCAACACCTGAATATACAATAGAATCCATTAGTATCAATTTTCATTTATAAACAACAGCAAAATTTCATCTGTATACAATAATATTATACATAGGCCCAACAGTCGAGTAAGCATTTATAATGTTAAATTTATCTACAAATAAAATGCTGGCGGGATACAGGGCGTCAAAATTAAGGTTTTCTTGCCTTTACAAAAGTGCTTAAATACTTGAGCTGGGCCTTATATATTTAAATATATACATATAATAACAAATTGTAGGTAAGATATGCTTGACACTCGCCTTGATGCCTCTATGGACAAATCCTCTCCTCAGCCTGGCGGGTCTCAGATGCGGATATTCTTCAGTTGAAGTGACTCGAATGTTCCAGACCTTTTTCCAAACGGTATATAGCAGTTCGTGTACCGGATAAACTCCGGAATGGTGGGGTGCTACTGAGTAGCTGGAGTTGGTCGGTATCCCGTGCGCCTGAGACACGATAATTAATTATTTAATCATTTATTTTTTCTTTGATACGTTAGCTTAGTATTTATTGAACATATACTTATAGTACCTTCAAGAATTAAATGTTTTTTTAAGAGTTTGCTCAAATTATAAATATTATATAAACCTCACACAACAAAATTATTGTATGGCAATATAGGTAGTATAGCCATTGCCTACTCACCTCGGCAAACGCTTTGTTCAGTGACATCTCGTACTCTAGATGCGTTTCATTATTGTACAGGTGTGGTTGCATGTGATTCCACATGTGACAGAACCAGTTGAATTTATCTACATTTTCTGAAAATTTTAATTATTTTAGATAATACATAGTACTATAA
This sequence comes from Acyrthosiphon pisum, assembly GCF_005508785.2. Taxonomy (NCBI): domain Eukaryota; kingdom Metazoa; phylum Arthropoda; class Insecta; order Hemiptera; family Aphididae; genus Acyrthosiphon; species Acyrthosiphon pisum. The sequence continues at coordinate 21,466,057 of NC_042494.1, read as the reverse complement.
TACAGAAATGTTTTCAAATATCGTTGTTATTGCGTAAACAGCAGTGAAACTCACCTAATATTGTGTCGTCTCCTTCGTTTTCCTCCCATGTGCCCCGATGGAAGTATTTTCCCGAGAAACCCAAGTTGAATTTAAATCCTGGCACCAGCTGACGGATCCGATCTTGAGTCTTAATCAAGTCCTAGAAAAACAAGTGAATTAGATAAATGGTAAATAATTTTCATAATAAAATATATATACGTGGTGAAAATGTCAAATAATGGGTGATTTTATTCTAACGTGCTTAATAGGTCTTATTTTGCAAAATATTTTTACATAGATTTATGTAGGGTACTCAATCATCAAAACATCATAAATTATGATACAGTATATTATATTAGGTATGTTAAAAACCAAAAAAATTGTATTTATTATGATTAAATTATAATCACAGTCTCACGATAGTTGTCGTTCGCTTCGCTATGCGGTCTATGCGATCCATAAAATTAATTAGCTCGTTAATGAATTTATTAAAATTATTACTTTTTATTTTCTGTTACTATACCAGTAGTTATGTGAAAATGTCTGATCAAACTCCAATTTTTTTTCTTTATATAAAAATATGGTAAAACCAGTTTTTTCTCCCGAAAAGTAAGTGAATACGGTAAGAAATTGTCATTTTACATCTGAAGCTTTCCAATAGTTGACTAATATTTATTCTAAATATGAAGACGTGCGCGACGTAACCGCATACGTCACTCTTATATACGGCTCCAAGATATGCATAATTATCTACACACGCTACCGCCCGTCTCAGAGTTAAATATTCTCATTCACGCTGAGTCATGCTTACTTAATATGAATTGGCATTTAAATTAATATCAGTAATAAACAAAGCAATTAAGACAGTCCAATTACTCAGATTAAAATTTCGAAAAACAAAAATAACAACAAAACTGATGCAGGCTGGTCTGCCATGACCATCAACAGAAGAAATCAGTCCAGCTCTTTTACCTCCAACCCAACAACTTCACAAAAAACCCAACAAACCAAACAAGAAAGAAATTTAAAAAAAATTTGTTTTACAAAATCGTTACAAAATTCTTAGACAAGATGAAAATCAAGACAAAACTCCGGCCACAAATTCACCTACTCTCCTCACCGAACACATTGTCATCGGCGAAATTGTACCTATCAAACCACCTCCTTCAATTTTCGTAAAAGGTGAAATTTTTAGATGATTTTCTAGAACTATGCCAAACACTTGTTGAAATTATTGGTGTAGAGAACTTGATGTGTCATTCAACTGCTGAAAAATTCTAAATTTAAACGAATGAATACCCTCCAACGAACAAATCTCTAATTATCATTCTTTTTTATGTCAATGGCCTTAAAAACCATGTTATAGAACTAAAAACCCTTTTATATAACCATCAAATCGACATTCCCTTAATCACCGAAACTCACGCAACACAATATTCAAATGTCTCGATACCCGGATATACCTTATTAAAAACCAATCATCTAGAAAACACACCACATGGTGGCGTAGAAATATTAATCAAATCCAATTTACGTTCCCATCACTTCCAAATTATTCCCAAAATTATTTACGATCGTGCGCTATTTTGATTAAACTAAATAATACCCTCTTGATTATAGCTGTAACTTACTCACTCCCAAAACAAACCATAACCACAAGCAACTTATCCAACTATTTCAATACGATTAAAAATAATTATAATAATTTCATTATAGGCCGTGACAAAAACACCAAAGCTGAGGTGTCGGGTTTCGACCCGACCAGTGCGACAATTTCTTATACAATTTCATATACCAACAAATATTTTCGAATCATCGCCCTTCCCAGACCAACTTACTGGGATAGTCTCTCAAATCAAAAAACCTGATATTCTTGTCTCAAACCTCCCTAACAACTTATATGGTTCAACAAACAATATTTTAAATCACAACTCTGATCATTCATCGGTGTTACAAAGCATATCAGGTTGTCTTCAGGCTATTGCTGAAACTCCCTAACTCTTTACGGCACAAGTTAAACACTTAGCCTTTCATAACTAAGTACTACAACAAATAAATTTGAAAATCAAGCTAAAAAGCTATTCAGATATTGACAATATGTTAAACAACTTCACTAAAATAATTCACTCGGTGGCCGCAGCATTAACAAGAGCATTAAACAGAGCTTCTCAAACTCAGAGCAGTTCCCATTTACCTACTTAAAACCCTAATCCACTCTCTTATGGTCGTAAAACGCAGAGCGCGAGCCAAATTCCAATACACTCGCTTACCATCTCACAATTTCTTAACAAAGCTGTTGGCAAAACACAAATCTCACGAAATCCAACAACTAACAAATTTTTCAATGGCATAATGCAGCCTTTGGAGTGAAACGATAAAAATTCTCAAATTTAAATATGATTCTGTAAAAGAACAATTTAAGCCCTCCGATACTGAAAAAACAGAATTATTTATTTATATTTAAAAAAAAAATTGACGACCCAGCCTCATTCAAACCCATAAACCTACTACTACCCTTTTTTTTTTTATAAAATATGTGAAAAGCTCATTATCAAAAGATTAACTTCTTACATACAATCCTTACTCACAATTTGGATTTCGTTTCAAGCACAGTACAATTAACTAATTCCATAGAGTCGTAGACGCCATCTCCTACTCACTAGAAAACCAATTTACTGTACTAGTGCATTTTTAGACATCTTTTAAGTATTTAATGGAGTCTAGCATAATGGCCAACTTTATAAACTTCGGAAATGTCTTCCCTCAGCTTTTTTCCAACCTAAACAATCGCCATTTCCAAAGCCGGGTTGATTCAGCTATTTCAGATATTTCTTCAATCAATGCTGGAGTGACTCAAGGTGACATACTCTCTTCCATAATATTCAATATATTTGATTCAGATCAACCCGCCTTCGGTAATAATTTAGTAGCTGATTATGCAGACAACAACACAGTCATAATATCGATACATGATAACCCAGAAATAGCTTTAGTCAATCTTCAATGCCATCTAAACCTAATGGCGGACTGGTTCAATAAATGTAAAGTTAAAATAAATAACCCTAAATCAGTTCATACTACCTTCACATTAAGACACCAGCATTACCCAAACGTTTTTACTAACAATATCGTAAACCTACTTCCGAATCGATTAAATATCTAGGACTCTGCCTCAATAAAATACTCACCTGAAATTAATATTTAAAAACTAAAAGATTGATTCTAAACACACGCTCCCGTATGCTAAAAACTCTAATCTCAAACCACAAGCTCATCAACTTGAAAACTAAAATAATAATCTACAAATCACTTCCCAAACCTATTTGTGTATCCAAATAGGTTAGGTTAGGTTAGGACTCTAAATTTAGCACTCGGCCAAAAAATCTAATACATACTAATAAAATACAAACATTTCAAAACATCTCGCTCTGTAAAATTACTAACATTCCCTGCTTTGTCTCTAACCATACTCTCCGTAACGACCTTCATATCAAAACTATTGATGAAGAGCCAAAATTTTGTATAGGTAGTTGATTCTTTAATAAACACGCCTCCCACTAACCTATTAATCCACTCATAAAAAATGTGCACATACCAAACCTCACCGGAAACCCACGAAGTAGGCTAAAAACCATGGTGTCGTGATTTCCTATAATTCCGTACCTGAATAAAAACTAAATACCGATCACAAGTAATCAAATCGAAGTGTCATTAATGAGTGGCTTCTTCCTTCAATGTTATTTTTTTTTTGTTTTCTTTCCACGCTATGTATATTGTATCTTTCATTACTATGTATGTAATTTATCAAATATTCTTTTAATACATGACTAACTAATTATCTGACTTTGTTAACCTTGATTACAGATGCTGTAACTCCATTTAAACTACCAATAACAGACAGCTGTCACATCGCTATTATTAAGGATGGGCGGTTAGAGCCTTTAACACACTATTTTTTTAAGAGGGGGGGGGGTTCACCTAGAGCACCCAATGAAATAAACGGGAATATAGTGGTAGTGCGTTGTAACCATAGACATTATAATACTAGACAAGTACTGTGTATAACAACAGTATAACTAGCAGCGTAACAACATCTAGCAGCGATGTAGGCTGTATTGACGACAAAATAAAATGATCTATATGTGATATATCGATATATCTTACCCTACTACCCCGCACTAACATGAATATTGAATAAACAAACAAACAAAAAGTGCACTCTATATCTTGTTACGCTTTCCATACACTAATTGCTGGTCTAGTAGTATAAGGTCTATAGTCTGCAACACGTGAGAGAGTATATAAAAAAAATCTAACGTGCACGTCTTCCTTCCACATCCGGATGCCGCTCTCGCCGACGAATATATCGTCGATATCCACGAGGACCTGTCGCTCGAGAGATATGCTCAGCAGCCCCTTGCTGAGGTACGACAGCGAGTCGAGGAATAACAGCCGGTGCAGCCAGAAGTTGAGCCCATTGCCAAACAACACCCTCGATATCCCATCGTACATGCCATGGTCCTGCATGACCGTGGCAAGCGGGACATATTCAGCCTGTCCACCGCTGCTGTTGCTGCCCCAAGCCACCGGTTCGTACGTCGTGTGATTGGCGGTGAACACGGACCAATCGTCGCCCGGAAGCGGCCCTTGGTATACACCACCCGCTCGGGCAACTCTCAACACCGGCGACGCAGAGTTTAGCATGGCGTCCTGTAAACACACGAAACATATTGTATTATATTTTAGATTTTGTATCTAATTTTAAGAAAAGTAAAAATACATAGGGTGTAACAGAAATACCTGAAAAATAAAAATAGAAATTGATACTAGTACGACATTATGAAAATTATATGGATGATAAAGAATTTAAGAAATATACTTGACAGGAAATTCTAAAAAAAAATTATCTAAGTAATTATATGTTTCAAATTAATTTAGATCAAAATAATATTGATATTTACACAATTTTTAAAAAATAAACTGCTTGACTTGAATATACATTTTTACTATAAAAATTTGTCTAAACATAATACTCTGTCCAACGACAGATGTTGGAAGTCTAAATCCAACCATGGGGACCTGACTGTGGATACAATAATTTAATTTACGAGGTAGGTACTCAGGTCTTTCTGTTACATTTGGTGTAATATATATTCTATAAATGTAAAATAGTAGGTAATTATAATCATATTATGTCTGCCACCGGCAAATTCTAATCACATCGAAGAAGTTTCACACAACCACATTTTATAAGGGGAATATGGGAAATTTTTTACAACATTTTAAGAAAAAATATCGAGTTAAAATGCATTCTAAATAACTTACAATACGTGGTAGTCCCACTTTAGTACCATTTCAGTTGGTATTTGCATAGTAAACTATGCCATAGTTAAACAAATTATAGATAGCTGGTTTTATAAAAAAAAAAACAAATTTTCACCATGGCATACAAAAATACCGAAAACTTTGACTGTACTATATTATTTTTTCGTTATCACTTATACGAAAAATATTATTCACGTTAGGTATATGAAAATTAGGTAAGTATACCGTAATTAATTGTTTTCATTATGAATCATTATTATAGTAATATTTTTTTTTTATATCACTGTAAATAATACCTACAACATAATACATTATCTAAATGGTACTTGGTTGGTACTCAGTATACCTACCTATAGTGATAGGTATATTAAAATATATTAAAATATATTAATAATTTTAATTTTGATATACCTAATATAACAATAACAATAATATATAGACACACAAAAAAATTTTTTTACGTAGGTACAACAATTATTGAAAATATTTTTTTTCATTATTTAGTTGACATTACAAAACAACATATATTTCAGTACCTATTTTTAATTGTTATTATTTTTGATTTCCAATAGATATATACTTAAAATTTTTATTTCATATGCCTGGTAGAATATTTTTCAGAAAATTTCGATATGTAAAAATCAAATTTTGAATGAGTAAGTAGCTAATTTTACAATTATACAAAGTTTATATGAGTTTATAGAGGACCAACATTTAGTGGGATACCAATAGTCTTTTAATCACTTATCCAACTTTAAATACTTATAAAGTTTTAAATTACAACTACCTATTATATTATAAGCCTTAACGTATCATTCGTAATTTGATTTTTGTATAGGCGGTATCGATATTCGAAATACTCCTAAAAGTATTTTGCTTTTGATCATGAAATTATAAATGAATGTTGTCATTTCAAAAAGTAAAAAACTTAAAAAGATTGTTATTCACGGTAAAAAGTTGTAAGCATGTAATTCTTTTCATAAATATTGTTTTGTACCTAATATTGTCATCAAATAATGTGAATTTGGAAAAACATTTAAAGTTTTCGGAATTATAAGTATTGTTTTAATAAAAATACCACTGTATAAAAGAAAAATACGTTTAAATTAATTGTTTTTATAATTTCACAAAATAATATAAGTAGGTACTCAGCGTATTTCAAATATAGACGAATAAAGATATCTATTTATATATGTCGACAGCAAATAGTATTTTTTAAGTTATCATTTATCCCCAGGTTTGGGGTTTTATAGCACTTAAAAGTTAAATCTGCATAAATATGTGCTATAATATTACCTTAAATATATCGCTAAATATGCGCTAAAAATATGCAATAAAAACATCAAAATAATATACAAAAATTGGTATTTTAAAACCAAGTAGGGTACAAGTTAAGAAGCGAAAAATAATATCCATAACACAATATTCAATCAAAAACATAACTATATAGTACACGTCGAGTCGACTGTATTATTACAACGCTTTCAATACTCATTTGACGATAACCTCAGCCGTAAATGACATAAAAGGGGCCCTATCAAAATCAGCAGATAACAAAAGTTTAAAATTAGAACTACATATGAAGTAGGTACCTAATACGAAATGATGAACGCCGCTGCTCGCGTCGAGTCGTGTAGACTGTAGATGGTCTATTTACTTTATCTATATTTACCTACTTTTAAAGTAAGACAATAAAGAGAAACACGTTTATTTTCCATATAATTTGAGTAAAAATACAAAATATCTCAAAATCCAGAATTAATACTAAATTCTAAAAAATTGCAATATAATATGTAAAATAAAATATGCAAAATTCAATTTTTAATTTCACTTCTCTGAATTATTAAACAAACCATATTCCATAGAGCTTACTCTGTTATTTCTTAAGCACTATCCCAATCCTTTTTATACCTCATAGTAGTTATATATTGGTATAGTATGTATTATTTACCTATAACCAGCTATAACATAAGGTAATAGGATTCTTATGTTTCAAGTTATAAATGCTAAATATTTTTTTTTATATATATTTTAACGCGGTCAATGGGTGTGAGAGGAGAGGCTAAGGGTGCATCAACACTCCCCTCTCTAGGTAGTGGGTATGCCAATGGTTTAGCTAGAGTGGTTTTCACCCACGCGAAACTTGGTATTCAACAAACAATTTATAAACGAGTGTCATTTTCTTGACCAAGAAAAATTTATAAATTATATTATTATAATTCAATATTATTAAGGATTTTTTTTGTTATTCATAGGTATAATATACAAACCTTGAGAGACAATTTCGTGTGCAAGTACAACGGAAATCCTTTGACCTTGACGCCGGTCATGTGGCGGTTGGCTGGTGGGAAAAATCCCAATATGCCGACCCCGTATTCCCTACAGTACTTGTCCAACAGCTCTCTGTTCCATTTGTCCATGTTCAGATACCGGTGATAATTCTCGAACACGATGACGGAATATCGGCCTTTGTCCAAATTCGTCAGCGCCGGTAACGATTTGCCGGCCACTTCCATTTTATATCTGCAGCAATGATACATAACATATTATAATACATGTGTGAACATAATACGATTTAGGCAGGCATATCGTATTATATTATTAAATAAATTATATATGATATGCCTACTCAAATTAAATAGATCGTAAAAGGGCCGCCGCCGCGTATTATAGGTACTTCTGCTGCACTTTGTCGGTGTGATACCGACCAGCCATTCACGCGCAACCATTATACAATACACGACCCATTATATCGTACCTACATAATGTGTCTATATATGATATATTATTATATATACGGTCGATGGTATAAAATTAACGAGTGTGTAATGTGTACAATAATAATATATATATAATATCGAAGAAGAAGAAGAAGAATGCGCACTAATGCACTACATATACATGTATATATTATTATGTTTACGAGCGAGTCAAGTTTTACCGCCTGCGCGTGTGAGCGAGAGAACAAAATTGTATAGGCAGGTAAGACATGTGTGCGTGGGATAAAACATTGACAGGGAGAGACAGAGAGAGAGAGAGAGAGTGATTGAGAGACAGACACGCCGGGCGCCAAACGCATTAAATAATATTTATATTATTGCATTACACGTCTGAGCAGCTCTCACGATAGAAATTGTTGTGGTTGTTATTACTATTATTGTTTTTTTTTTTTTTTTTGTCTCAAAATAAATCTCCAACTCATTATGGTGCGATAATTTCGGCACACACGTTCGACAAAACGCCGGCACTGCCACCGACAAAGAAAGGACCGCATATTATACATACAAAGGGTTTTATACATTTCATGCACTCCATCACGGTTTTCTAAATCACTTACATACCCTTAAATCTTAATGGACGGTTGTAAATCCCACTGATATGTAGGTACCTACCAAAACGCCACCAGTCATATGAGATTCGAAAAAAAACCATCACGTAAACCCTATACTGCCCTCCTTAGCAGAACAAGCAATAAGTGCCAATTTTTCAAAATTAAGGTTATTTCATATTTTGTATAATTCCATAATTCCGCGTTTTTATTTCCTCGGGAAAAACACCGTAACTCCACTAGAAATGCATTTAAAATGCCGAATCTACCAATATATTGTCAAATACTAGGTGGGAGGATGAAAAGTGATCGCTGATGCGCACACTTCTGGTGGTGAATTTCTGTGATGGTTTCGCAGTGCGTATTTTGAAATATTAGTTTTAGATATAATTACCACAGAATAGAATAATTAATATAATATAATGTAATTACCTAATACAAATGTATTATAGAATAATGTTGTATATGATTTTTAGTGCCCCTGCTTTCCGAAGTAAAAAAGGTTGCTAACATAATCACCAGCGGCCACTTTTCATTCTCCCGACTATTGGGAATAACACAGTATGTACGAGTACATGTACATGCATGTAACATGTCCTAGAGAATAAAGCAGTATAGCTTATTTTATAAATTAAATAATTTCTCAATGTATATACCTCATATTTACCTAGTAATCTTAGCTAAAACGGATTTTATCAAATAATGGTCGCGACTCGCAATACTAATCAGTAGAGCACGGATTTTTATGCACTAAAAAGTATTGAAATATGCAAAAAATGCAGTAAAAAAATGAAAATATGAAAAAAGCAAGATTTTTTTCTTTATTCAAAATTTACAAAAATACATATATTAATTACTAAAATACATAATAAAAAAAAAATGTAAGAAATTTTCTGAACAACTCTATGTATTTTTAAATTTGATTAATTTTTAAATGAATAATCATATGCCTTTCGAGTTTTTCTTCTGTGAAGCTATGACGTTTATCGGTTAACATATTTTTAAAGACAGACAACGAACGTATCAACGTTCCACGTCAACTCAAGTTGTTGGGGCATATTTGAAGCAACTTAGTATTATTGGAACTTTACAAAGATCTTCGAGCTGAACGTTTTCACCTTATAGTACTGCATTAATTTTTCATAGAATTTCCAGACCTTTATTTTTATTGGAAAGCTCGTTTAATTTTGTTGTAAGTGTTGCACCTTTCAATCCAGGTATAGAATGAATTTTTACTTTCGTTTCGTCAATTATTGAAAAGCTTTTATGTAAAGTCATATTTTGAGTTTCCAATTTTTTTATGACTTTTAATCACTTTTTAGTATTAACCGACTGACACAGCAAGAGCGATTAAGATTACGTCGTAATCGATTATTTATTTTATCTTAATATAAATTATTATTAAGTGCCCACAAAATTTAGTTTTAATTTTTCTACTTGACAAAATATTATTTTATACATTTTTTTACATTTTCGCTTCATTATGCAATACATTTTGAATTTTGCCAAAATATGTCAAAATATGCAATAACATTTAAATATGCAAAAAAAAATTTCACCATTAGTTTCAAATTATGATGATTCGTGGAGATAATTGACAAAAATCCAAAAATATTAAAAGGAAAAAATATGCAACTGCATAGAAATACGCGCTCTACTAATCACATACATCATGTGCTAAAAGTTTTGGTCAAAAACATTTATTGAGATTGATCAGATACCGTGGTACTAACTACAACCATATTTATGTGTTAATTTTTATGGAGATACTGAATTTTGTAAGATTTTTTTTTCTTTTTATACTAGATAAAAAGGCAATATCTCATGTCCTTAAAATTGAAAAAAAAACAAAAATATTGAACTAAGTACAAAAAAAAAACTTTCAAAACATTAAGGATGCGTACGAGAAATGAAAAAAAAATGTGAAAAATAATAATTTCATGGTGAAAACCAAAGAAATCGTAAAACTCGTTATACCAACAATTCAATTATTGGACAGACTAATTATTCCACTTGGATGGCAGTCTAGTTACCTCGGCTCATTATATTTTTAGAATTGTGTACATAATTTTTATAAGTTTTAATTTAAAGCTTTTAAACTATAATCTTATAGGAAACAAGGCTGGGCAAGTTAAAGTTTTTTTTTAACTCAGTTAAGTTAAGTTAATATGCACCAATAACAAAAAGTTAAAAGTTAAAAGTTAATTTAACTATAGGTTAACTCAGTTAAGTTAAAAGTTAATTTGTTTAAACAACGCTAACATACATAATTTTTTTCCAACCCAAAACTAAATTATAGACTATAGTGTTTATATTTTATACAGTGTTCCCATATTAGTTCAATTCAAATTATATACATTTTTTACTTTAAACAATTCACGGTAAATATTTTTTGACATGAAAACGAAATATACTGAAGTAGTAAAATATGATAAAATTAAAAACAAAATAAATCAACTTAACTTACTTCTTGAAATGAAAAATTAACTCGTTAATTTCACGTTATTTAAAAAAGAAATTTAGTAAGTTAACAGTTAAGTTAATGAAAAGCCAAAATTAACTAGTTAAGTTAAAAAGTTAATATAAATTTAACTTATTAACTTAACTTTAACTTTTTAACTCGTTAATGCCCAGCCTTGATAGGAAATATAAAAACATATTGTGTATTAAAAAATAAAAATATTTATAATATCGGTTTTCTCTACGATGTATTGGTATAAGAAAAGTTGCATAAAAAATATTAATCAAAATTTAGAACGATTAAAAAAAAAACTAGGCATATTAAGATCTAAACATCAGATATTAAATTGAAATTACCTGCATAGGTATATATTATATATATATATATATATATATATATACTTAATATATTATTGTGACACGACCAAGAGCAAACCTCCATCCCCTATATGGCTACATAAATAATAACTATGTGTCCTACAAGGCAACGCTCATCATCATTGGCATTCTCGTATCAAAACTTAACTTGTGTAGAACAGCTGTTTTCATAACTCTCGACAACTGCACGAAAATCGTAATAAGTTATCGAACGAAGACTACGACGGCGACGGAGGCGGATCTTTTTATTAAAGTTGCCGTACTGCAACACACGGCATAATATGTAGATAGATGCCTTTACGGCGACCGCAGCAAAATGTACAGTTTTTAGATATCGTTTCGTCTCCGATTATATAACATTACTTCCGACGGAAATCTAACACGATGCGACGTGATACGATATCCCGAGCGCGTTATTTGCTGCGGACCAGATTTAATGAAATAAGTTTTCGCAACACCGTATATACGACATTATTGCATGATGCATACTACGACTATACGATATGTGTAGCCAACGACAGTCGCAAGTGCCGAGGTTAAGTCCCGGCGACGTGCATCCGAGCGAAAAAGAAAAACGTCAATATATAATATTGTATAGGTATACATACGTCATATTAATAAAATACACGCGTTTGTATATACCTATAATGCCCTACATAATACATACACACAATAGATATTATATAGGATATGTATACAATTCAAACGAGTAGTTTCTCAGTTATTAAAATGTTTATATTGAGGTTTATATTATAGTCCTCAAAAACGTTTTACCGTGATATAAAGTAGAGTATCTAATATTTATTATACTTGGACCATTTTTTACAAATTATTAATGTTGATGGATTTTTATTAATTATTAAAATGTTGAAATCACCATAGCCCCCGCATATCTTCCAAACCCATTATCATGGACCTATTATCCTTAGTATACACTAAGTTAAATAATTCAAAAACTACTCGTTCAAAATTTGATAATTCTGATACGTTCAAATGTTCAACAAATATATAAGTTAGATAATGTACAGCAGAGAGCTATGTGGTTCTCATTTGAAGAAAAAAAAATTGTTAACTTCACAGGACAATATCCATAAGTAGAAAAAAATCTCAAGAATTTGAAAATATAAATGTAGGTTAGGTCTTTGTAAGTGAATTTTAAAAATTCAAAAAATCCGATTTTAAATAACAGCATCACCGAAGAAAAAGGGGGCGAACATGCTTGTTTAAACACCCTGTACATTGTACAATTAATTTTTGGTTTGTATGTAAGTATATTATATATTATATTATATTTTATGTCACGTTTGATAAATAACATTACGGTAGATGTCTCGCATAAATAATACGTGCAGACGTGCAGTTCTTATGTACCTACCCTCCAATCACCATACATATTATGAATGGGTACCTAAATGGTTTTTAATGATTAAAATCACAGTCTTATAGAATCTAAGTCGAATAAAGTCTACTTCACAGATCTCGATCATCGACAACAGTTCGGGCGATACACTCTGCGCCAACGAAATTCACTCCAATCACTGAACATTTCGAACGGCACTTAATTTATATTACGATTATAATATGAATATTAATATATTATTATTGTCTATAATGGAATAATAGGTGCTCGATGATTATTGTAGACCATGATAGTATAGGTATATAAATATTAATATACAAAGGTACTATTGTTGTAGCGGTCATGTACACACAAATGGTAACGTGACGAATTCAAAATGATATATGTACCTACTTTATAATTGCATACGATTATAATTTTAATGAGTAGGTATATACCTAATACAAATCATTTCTAGTCGACTATGTACATGCAACTATATGGTTCAAAAAATACTGAAATCGTCATTAAACATTTACAAAAATAAACAAATAAAAGCCAAACATAATAATATTATGTATTTTTTAATCCAATATCATTGTTCACCATATAACATGTTAAAATAATAATCGAAACCTAATTTATATCATAGGTAGTATTTAAATATTTAAACATAGGTAGAAAAAAGTATATTATAGGAAAAAACTTGCACGAGAGTATAATAAGCCTATAGTTTTGTATCACTTAATGCTTGGCCTGACCCACCGTGTCTGTATGTGAATAGAATAATATATAGTTATGTTATATAATAAATATATCTCTTCATTGTATATGATTTTAAAATTGCTTCCGTCGTTCGTCATTTCGTAGCGTTCATATACAATGACTCTGAACAATATTTCTGGACAAAACATTTTTTTTTTTAAACTATTATCATCTATATTATTGGAGCATAAACGACAAAAAATAATTATACATTAATATAGTTTCGGGGAAGGAACAGTTTTTGCGATTTCAATTGATCCAAAATGAATGTCAACTGTATAATGTTATGTAGCCAATAGGTATAATTATTTAGATCCATTCAAACGTATATTATAATATATCCAGGCATACAAAATCCGGATCTTAGACAATAGTAACATATTTCCAGCTAGACAGTAAAAACAATTTTATTGTAGGTTCTACCCCTACGGTGTCACTTATATAAAAGATTTGACAGAACAATTGGATTAAACCCGCGGGACTTATTTGTTGTATAAAAAGTGACACATGCCCATTACATTGAAATGCGATTATACGAACGTCCAATAATATTTATACTAAAAAAAATAATCCAATCTCGATGGAGTGGTCAACTATTGTAGGTTTACCACACAAAACAACCAGTGTTATTGTATAAAATTGTTGTTAAAGTAAGACATGCATTTATATTTTTGATGAGTACTTACATGTTTTTATAAAAAAAAATGAATGTTTATAAACATATCAAAAAATATACAAATCATAAATTTGTTAGGTATGTGTAAATCGTATGTTTGTATATAACTTATTCCACAACTAAAAATATGTTAATTTTAATTTAAAAGTAATGTTAAATCGGCGGCATTACAACTAGATAAAACGATAGCCTAAACCTTAGGGCCGACGCTCGTTTTCAATCACATATAAGGGGAAAGCAAAAATAAAAATAAAATTTAAAACTACTAAAATTTAAAGTTGGAAAACCATGATCACAGATCGTGCTAAACAAATATAAAATGTATAAATCGTAACTATATAAAGACGATATAACGAGTGAAAATTAAAAATTATAAAATGTAAAAAGTGATGATTAATAATATATTGATCTGGTTTTAACAACGTTCGAGAAAAATATTTCGGGACCTGTAGGGCTGTGTACCCTACGCATATGAAAGCTAAACAGATCTCACGAGTGCATGGATTAAATCATGACAAATTATATAGGTATCATCACAGCATTTTGATATGCATCCTCCGCTTTTTATTTCACCTAAATCGTAGTTCTCCACTTCTTATTGGCTGTCAATCATAATCATACATATATGACATAGAACAAAATCAACCAATGAGAAATGGAGAGCTACGATATAGGCGGGAGGTGAAGAAGATGCGTATCTACTGCGCAAAACTAGTACAACTGTGATGATACCTATATAATTTGTCATGGATTGAATTATGTACTTTAAAGCTTAAAATATAGGTACCTATAGTTGCATTTCGGTGACCAACACCTAACGGTGTCTGTTATTCAGAGGTTTCAAGTTCAATTAAATAATTTAGTTAAACACATAATATATAAAACAAATTTTAAGCCTGCAAACTTAAATCAAGATATCTACAAACAAATTTCATCGTTAACACAAAAGTTAAAACCATTTACGTGAACTAGAAAAAGAAAGAAACTTTCGATAGATATTCGCGTCTTATACGCAACCGCCACCGCGTCCACCATCATAATGGACAAAACACACATCACGGCAAAACTTTCGACAATATGACGTAACAAAGTTCAACGCCGAAACCCAAAGTTAAAACGGCGTTTAGACACACGTGACCCTACCTCTTACCTATCCGGGTCTTGCTTTGATGATTTGGCGAGGACGGAGTGTGCGCAAAACTTAAGGGATTTGGTCGACGTTTTGATCGATGTGCCGAAAATGATTAGCAATAGATATACAAGTACCTATATAATATTATTATACTATAGTATAACTGCGAAGGCCGTGTTTTCCCGACTCCATGTCTTTCGACGGTTTATTAAATATTGCCTGCAGCTAATCATTATTGTATTATTATTAAAATACGGGCGCGCGAGACGTACCCGAAAAATACGCTCGGCAAAGTCCATTATTCATTATATTACCCTGCAAAGGATTAATCCAACGCCACAATCAGGATAACATCATGTCATCACTCACTCACGCACAGATACACTATATATTATAATAATTATACGCGACTGATAAATAGTATTCCATCATCGTTCGGCGATCGAATAGATTGATTTATAATTATCACACTTGTTTTTGTTGTTCAGTGAATATTATACACAACATAGGTACAATGGGCTTACAATGTATCCACTATTTGTTGATTCATTTTGAGTCGGCTGTGTAGCGTTAATTCCAAAATACGTCGGTGAATATATTAATGTTGCGCAACGAAAACATTAAAATCCCCCTCCTTCTATAAATATTTATTATGAAATTAATTTTTATAAATACATCGGGTATTTAAAAATTTTAAGGCCAAAACAAAATTTACTGCAAAGTGAATTTCAGAACGATATACTTAACTTCTTAATTTAAAACAACTATAATTATGATTAGATTATGAATTTTTGGTAGTTTTCTAAAATGTATAGAGCTCGTGAATTATAACAGCTGCCTTTAATGCAAATTTGTAGCAACTTATTAAAAGCGATGGAATATAACTTACAATAAGAGCAAGTTTAGTTTAAGAAAACTCTAATTATGACTAACACTCAGCCGGTGAGTCTAAATTATTAAAATTACAATGTCATCAAGTCAACATAAGTTGCACTTTCGATTATACGAGGCGTTTCCTTTGCAATAATAATGGCTTATGATAATACTCAGTTACAATACTCGTAAGTTAAATGTTGGATTTATAAATGGTTAATAATTTTATTTCACAAGATCTTTAATAACGTTCAAAACATATTTATATTGTGTATATCAAAATAACAAAAAGCCAAATATTAAAAATAAAGTGTCGAAAGTGAATGAAATAAACATTCGTTTAAGTTTTATACATACTATGAATTCCAAGTAAAACGTAAATAAAGATTTTTCCAGGTTTGCACTTTTAACATAATATATTTTCCAGATATTTCGGAAACCAACAATCAAATGAAACACAAATAGTAGATTTCTAGACGCTTCGAATGTCTCGAAACAATTCAAACAAAATTATGTCCAACATGTGATAAAATGTAAAGTACAACTTTAGATTTAGTAATGACAAAAAGTTTTCAAAATATTTCTACTGAAATCTTATAAAAATAAAAATAAAGTTGAAGGTATTTTAATAAAAACAACGTGAAATTGAATTGAATAATATCTGCAGTTTGAGTTATTCTAATTCACAATACTTATATAATAATATATACCTATACAAATATTAAATTCTAAACAGGTTACAAAAACGTTTAAAGGTTTAAAAACTTTTAAATATTTTTGTAATTTACAAAAATGTATATATATATATATATATATGTTCTTACATATTTTCTGATTGCTCTCAAGGTGGATTTAAAATTTACCACGTTTGCAAACTCAAGACGTTTCTCGCGTCAGTGTGTGTATATATTATTATTGAATAATTGTCTTATCAGGTTTTCAATGGAAAACTATTCAGATTCGTACGATTGTTCAAGAAATAAGAGGATATATTTTTTTATGTTGGGGGGATTAGTATTATCTAAAATAAAGTGACCGCTTATAATTGGAAAAAAAACATAATTATTTTATATTTAAGAGTCTTAAAAGTGAACTCAAAAATTATGACTGCTTGTCAACACAAAATTATAGCTATTTAGTTTATATTATTAACAAAGGACTGCATGATATAGGAATTCATCAAGTACAATATATTTTAAGTGGCTAAAAGAACTTAAGAGGTATATTATTTATTGAAGCTATATATTACTAAATAAACCTACTGCAAATCAAAAATCTATAATTTATTTATTTTACTGGACGTTACATAAGACAGTACTGCAATACCTATAAAATTAATGTTTAACAGAAACTATAGGTTTGTATATTAAAAAGAGAAAGAAGGGTCGGTAATGACAATGCACATGAGACGGGTAATTTGAGATTAATAAGAAAGTAATTTGAAGGAGATAATAATTAAAAATAAACATTATTTCCGCTTGCAGGGTGCGCGCTATCGGAAAGTCCTGTTTTCTTACCTCAGTCTATTATGGACGAGTGTTTCGGCCAGTTCCCTGCCGAGTCTCGGGTATGCAGTCTCAACGAGTAACAACAACTTAGGGTCTGTCCTAGGACGGCCATCGCCTGATCCTTGGTGAGGCGGTCTGTGATCTGTTGGCGGTGTTGATTGGAAGTGGGGGCACATGCCATACGGTCGCATCCGAACCATTTTGCGTTCCCGTCGCATCAGCAAGCTTAAAAAAAAATCAAAAATATTGTGCATAAGTATAAAAAAAATGGTTCTGAAAATTCCCAATTATAATGTACCTATAGGTAATAAAATTATATGGTATATATACCATATAATTTTATTATATTCATTCAAAATCATTCAGCTAATACAGACGTACCTTGCCAATTTCGTAATAATTACAATCATTGTAAAACAATTTTTTAAACAAATATTTGTCTTTCGAATCAGTAGGAAAAAATTAGTGATGCCATTAAAAAAAAGGTAAATTTTAGTATTTAGTACTATTTTACAAAATTTTATTTTACGCACACATGCCTGTTACAATGGAGTTACTCTTTCTTGTTATTATAGTCCGACCAGATAAAATAAAAAAAAAATTAAATGATCTGTCCTAACACATATTCTGATACAACAATATTGAATAATATATAGAATTATAATCGACAATTTTATTTATTATAATAACTCCTATGTTCAGAAATATGAAAAATATTCGTGTAATTAATAATGAATAGTGAATGCATAACAAAAGTAAATATTACTTATATTATAAATATAATAAATGAACCACTTGCACATATTTTATCTATATATTATTTAGGACAGATAACCATTTCGAAATAGTTAGGGATATAGCAAAAATTAGAAATCTCTTTGAGTTTTATTATTTTCCGTACTTACTATCTATATCGTATATCAATAAACAATTTTCTGAAACTATAAGCTCATAAGTAGTAATTAAGAAACAGACAAACGAATTAAAAATGAAGGACTAAATGATATTATATGTATATCAAAATTTAAAACAAAAGCAATAAATGAATGGTATTATGTAATCGTCTAACAAAAACCTTACGAACCACAAACAGTTCAAAGTACTTCTTGAAGTACATCAAATTACTTAATGCGTACTAAACTCTTTAAAAATATATTACCAACTGTAGGCAACTACAAACGGATACGGTTTGATAATTTGAAGTTCTCGGGGAAATAAATTGTATATGCTTTAATTTTTCAATAATAATAATAATAATTAAAAATAGGTATAACATATTTAGCCACATCAACAAATATCGCAAACATGTTAAGAAAATATTATTTTTTTCAACATTAAAATTTTATAGGTCCTATGCGGGACTATCGTAACTACTAAAGTTATTTAATATTTTGAGAATGAAAAAATGAAACGATATAGTAATTTTAAATTTATATCAACATATAAAAGTTTAATAAACTAAAAACAAAGTAATATTTTTACGATAATAGAAAATTCCTAATTGTATTTTATGTCAAGTGTATAATATTTATTATAAACTCAAGTTGAATTATATTGTTATGTTGCTTTTATTAGCCAGTCTAAATAAAAACTCTACAGAGTAGTAGGTATTTAAAAATTAATAATATTTCCTGCTCCAAGGTTTAGAAACTTAACCAATGACACTCGAGTATAATAAATTAATTTAGTAAATAAAAAAAACTTACTTTTTCAAGTGTCAATTTAAAAATTACCAAAATTTGTTTATTTAAAGAAATAATTTAATCGAATTGACCCAAATAATGTTCAGTTATAAGAAATGAAGTATTATTACGATATTAATGCCCTATAGTTTTAAATAAAATTTGCGCATTTACCATTACCACATTTACGGTCTTTCTTACAATATGTCCGGTTAAAATTATAACCGACACTTAACCGGCCAAATTCTGCCGGTAATAAATCAGCTGTAATAAGTCGGTTAGCGTTAACCGACACCTTACCGGACATTGTAAGAATAGCCCTTAGTTATTGAGTTACAAGTTACGATGACTGTTCCTAGTTATTTAAATCTACTGTATACCATCAGTAATATCAGTAGACATGTATATAGGTATACCTATAATACTCTACAGGTATAACGATGTTATTAAACAACGTAAAAAAGTTTTGGTATACAATAATGCGAAACATTCAAACAATCAAAATAATTATTATTCTCTTTTTTTGCGATAAAAATTATCATCAGTCTTCAATTCAAAATAATAGTAATATATTTCTATATACTTATTAGTTATTAGTTATTAGTTATTAATATACAACTCACTATACAACTCACTATACAACTCAATAACACGCAAGTTTATACCGAGATTATATTACAGATAAATTGGAACGGCAAAGTTTAACGTTCTCAATAGGATGAAGTTTGTTTTTTTCTGTTTCTTGAATAATTTATTTTGAATAAAGTTCTATTTCATCGGCAGCCGTTGGCCGAGTAGTTGGTAGAAATAACTTTTTTTCGTATACCATAATAATACATGTAAATTGATAGCAACGGCGTTCTTGGAATATCAACCCAATAATAATAGTTTGATTTCAGAATGTTTGCAATATATTCTAATGCAATATTAACGTGTTGTTTTGAGTTTTTGTTCACAATAATACGCGTTTAAGCGGGACGTTTAAGATTTGATATTATTATATTGATCATTAAATATTATCAGTTTATTATATTATATCGTGGAAATTATCTAAAGTCTCGGCCAGAGATAGATTTTAGACAACCGTGGTCTCACAACAGTTACTGATGTTTGCTGAATATAATATTTAGATAATATTATTATAATTAACAATCGTTATTAAATGCATTGAGTATAATATAATATCACGCGTAGTTACATTATATGGAAATTATCAAAATCTTAATTAGTTTTTAATATGCAAACATTCGATAAAAATACTAGGATCTTCTACTACATGTTTGTGATATCGTATAATTAATTTACAAGCTAAAAATGATTTTAAACAAATAAATTCGAATTCCTAAAACACACAAAACGATGTTTATATTATATTATATAGGTTACTACGCAAGGTTTAAACAACAGCTTGTTGAAAAATATGACAGATTCCGTATTATCTATTTCACAGTTCAATAAACTGCATGATTATTACCACGATAATATTGTCATAAATTTAGTTATTTTGATAACATCTCAACATTTAAGCTTAAAATGTGGTTTTCGTGAATATCTAGTGTTTTCAATACAATGTGCTATCGATGCTGTTGCTGCGGTATTATATTATTTACACAATTTATACAAAGTTTGTATCAAAATTAGTCGTTGTGGTGATGAATTTAAATGAAAGATATATTTATATTTATAAGTATTAGTTTTTAGGGTATTAAATGAGCTGAATGTAATACACGTTTCGTATATATAATAATTCGTTTCTATTTTTTAGTCAATGTAAATTACGCATATAATATTGAGTTTAACAGTATAATTTATTATATTTATTTACACAAAAACCTCTCTGAAAAACACATATATTCCAAATCTGTTTTTATAGTACACAAACAGGAATTTTTCTAAATCTCATAACGTTATCCCGTTTAGGTCCTTGTGACCACTTTTTTTCAACACTTCGGTTTTGATTTATGAAAGGTATTGCATATGACGTCAAAAACCTTATGCAAAGCTTTTGGGTTCACATAATAACACAACGACGCCACCGCAAAATATTAACTTTACCGATCGGTGGTACATAAAAAATTCGGTCCTTTGAAAATGAGGAGGACCTTTATGATTTTAATGGGTCACACAGACATCCGGCGAAAGTACAAAATAATTAGTGAACGAGTGACCACCGCCATAAAGAGGAAACGATGAAGTTTAATTATTTAATGTATTTTCATCGTTGAATACCAACTAAATAGGATTATATGGTTTTATAAGATTTAAACGCGATATATATGTATATACTCAACACGTTTCAATAAAATGATTGCAGATGAATTATATATATTATTTATATTTCAAGTTGGTAAAAAATATAATTAAAACACGGTCATAAGTAAGTAAGTACCTATACATTTTTAAGTTATAAGTATAAATTATAATTTAATACTACGTATATGTATTACTTCTTAATACTGAATACCTAGTCACCGAACTGTATATATGTATGGAACGCGCATTGTGTATAGTTCTAAATTCTAATATAAAAAGTAACACCCCGAGAGGCCGCCATATTGAGTCTGCTAATGTTCCTTTCCATATTTTTTTATGGATAGGATTATTTTATTAGCTTATCTTCTACCAAATATAAGTGATATGTCGGTGGTATCCACTATCTTAGATCATATTATATTATGGATAAAGCTACTGTATTATATACGCATACTACGAGTTGAAGACATCAATTGACGAGTCGCAAGGGGACTGCAATGGTTTCTATTGCGCATGCACGTCAGTCCTTGTCATATATTTGTCATA
>NC_042494.1:21440458-21441287 GCF_005508785.2 Acyrthosiphon pisum | reverse complement strand
AATTTTCAAGCTTTTTTATCCAACAAATAAAATTTTATTGATATTTTTAGAAAAAAAACTAAAAAAAAATGAAAACTGACAATGTCCGTAAAGAGCTCAAAATAAGTCAAAATATTTTGAAAATTTTATCGTGTATAGAAAATGGAAATGTAAACATTCAGTCAAAATTTCATGTATCCACGGTCTTTTTTTTTAAAGTTACACCAAAAACCAAAATCGATTTTCTCGAAAACAGATTTTGCGTAAAAATTCCCGTTTTTCCTTAATTTTTCGTTTGTTTTTCCCGGCGCTTTTGAAAACTATTGGAAAAATTTTACTTTTGACCCCCCAAAGTACCAACTAGATTCACTTTCCTATCAGAAAAGGTACTGTTGAAGAAAATCCAAGCACTTTTACTGTCCTAAAACGTGATGACAGACACAAAAAAAAATAAAAAAAAAAATAAAAAAAAAAACACACATCATTGTAAAATCAATACATTCATCGTTCCACTCAGAATCTAAAAAAAGAAGTCGAATGAAAATGACCAACGGTCTATAATTTACCGATTTAACTTGCTTTAAATAATTTTATATACGAACTATCGTATAAGAATAATAAAGTATATTTATATATATATATATATATATATATATATATATTTATAACTATATAGTTACCACACATGTTAACCACTAACAAATAAATAAAAAAATTATCCTTAAACAGATATATTTCTAACACTATTATAGATTTATTAGACAATAATACACTATTGGCAATATTTTATTATTATTGTTATACAGATAAACAATGAACAACAGGGTTCAGTTAATTTGGGGAGAGTATA
>NC_042494.1:21393905-21440408 GCF_005508785.2 Acyrthosiphon pisum | reverse complement strand
AGTTTTATACATACTATGAATTCCAAGTAGAACGTAAATAAAGATTTTTCCAGGTTTGCACTTTTAACATAATATATTTTCCAGATATTTCGGAAACCAACAATCAAATGAAACAAAAATAGTAGATTTCTAGACGCTTCGAATGTCTCGAAACAATTCAAACAAAATTATGTCCAACATGTGATAAAATGTAAAGTACAACTTTAGATTTAGTAATGACAAAAAGTTTTCAAAATATTTCTACTGAAATCTTATAAAAATAAAAATAAAGTTGAAGGTATCTATTTTAATAAAAACAATGTGAAATTGAATTGAATAATATCTGCAGTTTGAGTTATTCTAATTCACAATACTTATATAATAATATATACCTATACAAATATTAAATTCTAAACAGGTTACAAAAACGTTTAAAGGTTTAAAAACTTTTAAATATTTTTGTAATTTACAAAAATGTATAGTATTTTGTATAAATGTGTAAGTTCATCAAAATGTTCTTACATATTTTTTGATTGCTCTCAAGGTGGATTTAAAATTTACCACGTTTGCAAGCTCAAGACGTTTCTCGCGTCAGTGTGTGTATATATTATTATTGAATAATTGTCTTATCAGGTTTTCAATGGAAAACTATTCAGATTCGTACGATTGTTCAAGAAATAAGAGGATATATTTTTTTATGTTGGGGGGATTAGTATTATCTAAAATAAAGTGACCGCTTATAATTGGAAAAAAAACATAATTATTTTATATTTAAGAGTCTTAAAAGTGAACTCAAAAATTATGACTGTTTGTCAACACAAAATTATAGCTATTTAGTTTATATTATTAACAAAGGACTGCATGATATAGGAATTCATCAAGTACAATATATTTTAAGTGGCTAAAAGAACTTAAGAGGTATATTATTTATTGAAGCTATATTACTAAATAAACCTACTGCAAATCAAAAATCTATAATTTATTTATTTTACGGGACGTTACATAAGACAGTACTGCAATACCTATAAAATTAATGTTTAACAGAAACTATAGGTTTGTTTATTAAAAAGAGAAAGAAGGGTCGGTAATGATAATGCACATGAGACGATTGAGACGGGTAATTTGAGATTAATAAGAAAGTAATTTGAAGGAGATAATAATTAAAAATAAACATTATTTCCGCTTGCAGGGTGCGCGCTATCGGAAAGTTCTGTTTTCTTACCTCAGTCTATTATGGACGAGTGTTTCGGCCAGTTCCCTGCCGAGTCTCGGGTATGCAGTCTCAACGAGTAACAACAACTTAGGGTCTGTCCTAGGACGGCCATCGCCTGATCCTTGGTGAGGCGGTCTGTGATCTGTTGGCGGTGTTGATTGGAAGTGGGGGCACATACCATACGGTCGCATCCGAACCATTTTGCGTTCTCGTCGCATCAGCAAGCTTAAAAAAAAATCAAAAATATTGTGCATAAGTATAAAAAAAATGGTTCTGAAAATTCCCAATTATAATGTACCTATACCATATAATTTTATTATATTCATTCAAAATCATTCAGCTAATACAGACGTACCTTGCCAATTTCGTAATAATTACAATCATTGTAAAACAATTTTTTAAACAAATATTTGTCTTTCGAATCAGTAGGAAAAAATTAGTGATGCCATTAAAAAAAAGGTAAATTTTAGTATTTAGTACTATTTTACAAAATTTTATTTTACGCACACATGCCTGTTACAATGGAGTTACTCTTTCTTGTTATTATAGTCCGACCAGATAAAATAAAAAAAAAATTAAATGATCTGTCCTAACACATATTCTGATACAACAATATTGAATAATATATAGAATTATAATCGACTATTTTATTTATTATAATAACTCCTATGTTCAGAAATATGAAAAATATTCGTGTAATTAATAATGAATAGTGAATGCATAACAAAAGTAAATATTACTTATATTATAAATATAATAAATGAACCACTTGCACATATTTTATCTATATATTATTTAGGACAGATAAACATTTCGAAATAGTTAGGGATATAGCAAAAATTAGAAATCTCTTTGAGTTTTATTATTTTCCGTACTTACTATCTATATCGTATATCAATAAACAATTTTCTGAAACTATAAGCTCATAAGTAGTAATTAAGAAACAGACAAACGAATTAAAAATGAAGGACTAAATGCTATTATATGTATATCAAAATTTAAAACAAAAGCAATAAATGAATGGTATTATGTAATCGTCTAACAAAAACCTTACGAACCACAAACAGTTCAAAGTACTTCTTGAAGTACATCAAATTACTTAATGCGTACAAACTCTTTAAAAATATATTACCAATTGTAGGCAACTACAAACGGATACGGTTTGATAATTTGAAGTTCTCGGGGAAATAAATTGTATATGCTTTAATTTTTCAATAATAATAATAATAATAAAAAATAGGTATAACATATTTAGCCACATCAACAACTATCGCAAACATGTTAAGAAAATATTATTTTTTTCAACATTAACATTATATAGGTCCTATGCGGGCTATCGTAACTACTAAAGTTATTTAATATTTTGAGAATGAAAAAATGAAACGATATAGTAATTTTAAATTTATATCAACATATAAAAGTTTAATAAACTAAAAACAAAGTAATATTTTTACGATAATAGAAAATTCCTAATTGTATTTTATGTCAAGTGTATAATATTTATTATAAACTCAAGTTGAATTATATTGTTATGTTGCTTTTATTAGCCAGTCTAAATAAAAACTCTACAGAGTAGTAGGTATTTAAAAATTAATAATATCTCCTGCTCCAAGGTTTAGAAACTTAACCAATGACACTCGAGTATAATAAATTAATTTAGTAAATAAAAAAAACTTACTTTTTCAAGTGTCAATTTAAAAATTACCAAAATTTGTTTATTTAAAGAAATAATTTAATCGAATTGACCCAAATAATGTTCAGTTATAAGAAATGAAGTATTATTACGATATTAATGCCCTATAGTTTTAAATAAAATTTGCGCATTTACCATTACCACATTTACGGTCTTTCTTACAATATGTCCGGTTAAAATTAACCGACACTTAACCGGCCAAATTCTGCCGGTAATAAATCAGCTGTAATAAGTCGGTTAGCGTTAACCGACACCTTACCGGACATTGTAAGAATAGCCCTTAGTTATTGAGTTACAAGTTACGATGACTGTTACTAGTTATTTAAATCTACTGTATACCATCAGTAATATCAGTAGACATGTATATAGGTATACCTATAATACTCTACAGGTATAACGATGTTATTAAACAACGTAAAAAAGTTTTGGTATACAATAATGCGAAACATTCAAACAATCAAAATAATTATTATTCTCTTTTTTTGCGATAAAAATTGTCATCAGTCTTCAATTCAAAATAATAGTAATATATTTCTATATACTTATTAGTTATTAGTTATTAGTTATTAATATCGTATATGTGCCCATAGATAATGTATTATAATTTACTAAATTATTATTTGGTGACAGTATAGCTACCAGCTAGACATGAACGCATAAGTAATTTCTCATGAATACAACTCAATAACACGCAAGTTTATACCGAGATTATATTACAGATAAATTGGAACGGCAAAGTTTAACGTTCTCAATAGGATGAAGTTTGTTTTTTTCTGTTTCTTGAATAATTTATTTTGAATAAAGTTCTATTTCATCGGCAGCCGTTGGCCGAGTAGTTGGTAGAAATAACTTTTTTTCGTATACCATAATAATACATGTAAATTGATAGCAACGGCGTTCTTGGAATATCAACCCAATAATAATAGTTTGATTTCAGAATGTTTGCAATATATTCTAATGCAATATTAACGTGTTATTTTAAGTTTTTGTTCACAATAATACGCGTTTAAGCGGGACGTTTAAGATTTGATATTATTATATTGATCATTAAATATAATCAGTTTATTATATTATATCGTGGAAATTATCTAAAGTCTCGGCCAGAGATAGATTTTAGACAACCGTGGTCTCACAACAGTTACTGATGTTTGCTGAATATAATATTTAGATAATATTATTATAATTAACAATCGTTATTAAATGCATTGAGTATAATATAATATCACGCGTAGTTACATTATATGGAAATTATCAAAATCTTAATTATTTTTTAATATGCAAACATTAGATAAAAATACTAGGATCTTCTACTACATGTTTGTGATATCGTATAATTAATTTACAAGCTAAAAATGATTTTAAACAAATAAATTCGAATTCCTAAAACACACAAAACGATGTTTATATTATATTATATAGGTTACTACGCAAGGTTTAAACAACAGCTTGTTGAAAAATATGACAGATTCCGTATTATCTATTTCACAGTTCAATAAACTGCATGATTATTACCACGATAATATTGTCATAAATTTAGTTATTTTGATAACATCTCAACATTTAAGCTTAAAATGTGGTTTTCGTGAATATCTAGTGTTTTCAATACAATGTGCTATCGATGCTGTTGCTGCGGTATTATATTATTTACACAATTTATACAAAGTTTGTATCAAAATTAGTCGTTGTGGTGATGAATTTAAATGAAAGATATATTTATATTTATAAGTATTAGTTTTTAGGGTATTAAATGAGCTGAATGTAATACACGTTTCGTATATATAATAATTCGTTTCTATTTTTTAGTCAATGTAAATTACACATATAATATTGAGTTTAACAGTATAATTTATTATATTTATTTACACAAAAACCTCTCTGAAAAACACATATATTCTAAATCTGTTTTTATAGTACACAAACAGGAATTTTTCTAAATCTCATAACGTTATCCCGTTTAGGTCCTTGTGACCACTTTTTTTCAACACTTCGGTTTTGATTTATGAAAGGTATTGCATATGACGTCAAAAACCTTATGCAAAGCTTTTGGGTTCACATAATAACACAACGACGCCACCGCAAAATATTAACTTTACCGATCGGCGGTACACAAAAAATTCGGTCCTTTGAAAATGAGGAGGACCTTTATGATTTTAATGGGTCACACAGACATCCGGCGAAAGTACAAAATAATTAGTGAACGAGTGACCACCGCCATAAAGAGGAAACGATGAAGTTTAATTATTTAATATATTTTCATCGTTGAATACCAACTAAATAGGATTATATGGTTTTATAAGATTTAAACGCGGTATATACTCAACACGTTTCAATAAAATGATTGCAGATGAATTATATATATTATTTATATTTCAAGTTGGTAAAAAATATAATTAAAACACGGTCATAAGTAAGTAAGTACCTATACATTTTTAAGTTATAAGTATAAATTATAATTTAATACTACGTATATGTATTACTTCTTAATACTGAATACCTAGTCACCGAACTGTATATATGTATGGAACGCGCATTGTGTATAGTTCTAAATTCTAATATAAAAAGTAACACCCCGAGAGGCCGCCATATTGAGTCTGCTAATGTTCCTTTCCATAATTTTTTATGGATAGGATTATTTTATTAGCTTATCTTCTACCAAATATAAGTGATATGTCGGTGGTATCCACTATCTTAGATCATATTATATTATGGATAAAGCTATTGTATTATATACGCATACTACGAGTTGAAGACATCAATTGACGAGTCGCAAGGGGACTGCAATGGTTTCTATTGCGCATGCACGTCAGTCCTTGTCATATATTTGTCATACATAATATCACTAATTAACTAGTGGTAATATTAATTGCACGTGATAATAGTTGTACTAATCATGCACTTGAATTCGTGATATAAATTGGACGCATGCACATTTTCCCCAATTACCCTTGGTCATGTTGGCTTCGAATATTTAGGCAGTAGCTCTGTCCATTGTATATGATCGAAGATAAGATATAAGGTTATTATCTTTTAACCTATAGGGTGGTATTTTCACTTTTTATGATACCAAAAATTATCGCATATCGCACAAATAAGTTTTATCGTTTATTCCATGAGAAGACTCAAAATGGCAGCCTACTAAAGGGTGGTACGGTTTTTATACCCAATTCGAGTTCCATATTATACAGTTCAGTATACCATAGAATAGAGTAGCCATATATATATATATGCATAAATGTATTCGCAACTTATAGAGTTAACTTAAAGCAAATATTGTATGATTTTTTACAATAATATACTAATAATATTAGTGAAATAGTCCTTTTCAGGGCCACTTCAATATAATCCTATCTAATGCGCCTTTTATGGCCACGCTTCCCGGACGGTACTTACGAACAGACTCCGCTTGTTTAAGTTGGCCTGATGTAAGATAACGTATACCCCAACCCAAATTCTGTGTAAATAATCGACACATTCCCAAAATTGTAAACAAAATCCCGCCGTCGAACCGAAAGTCTTGGATCTTTCAGGCGCGTGATTTCCAATCCCATAATTTGTAAAATATACTTTATATGATAGAAATGAACAACAAATGTATGTAACAAAACATCAGCAGAGTTAAAATCATTAAGATACGGTATCTCAGCCAAGTAGATTAACGTTTCAACTAGCGTCCAACTTGGGGCTCAAACCTACGACACCGGGATTAAGAGTCTCGTACTCGTTTTCCCTCGTCTTACTGCTGTTCTTCTCCAGTATAAAACCATGCAGTATAATCTTGTATTCGTGTTGCTTCATTGGCATGCCCGATTCTGTTGTCATATCGTCTTTTGTTGGTCAATGATATGTTGGCTTTGATCAAAGCCTTTTTAATGTAGCGATGTTACGCCGTATAATTGCTGGCATACCACCTAGTATAATTAATTATTTTTTGTCACGCCTGCACCGAAAGTTTGGTTTTCGATAGCGGTTGAAGAGTTGGAAAGCGTCCTTTTTCCGTCCAGTGGGCGGTTAAGTGGGAATCCCTAATAGTGCCGGGCGGTAAAGTGGAAATCCCAAAACGTACAGGGCGGTTAAGTGGAAATGCCCAACAGTGCCGGGCGATAAAATGTAAATCCCCAAAAGTGCTGGGCGCATATAACGCGCGTATCCCCTGCACAACCAGACACTGAAATCCATACCACGGTCCTTACAAAACATAAACTTTTGGTTACTCTTATATTCATATTATAACCTCGGTACGTGACGCATAAAATAAATAAAACCAAATAGTTTCTTTCATGAAATATTGTTGTCGTAGAATTATGGTCTAGTTGTTGCATAGATCCTTCATTACCTTTGCCGTGATCGATGAATGCAGAGACGTAACAAAAAAAAGTATGTGTGGCTCGTGCGTTTCAGTCTTAAAATAGCTCACTTCTCGCCATTGCCACACAATATACTATTACCATATCTATCGTTATTTTTTTTTTCAAAATAAAAACTAATAAAAAGCGTTGTATTATTGACTTAACATTTTTTTAAAACCACTATATAAGTACCCACTTTGTTATTTTCGACTAAGGCTATGAATCTTTAACATTTGATCCTAAATTTAATTATTAAATCAATCGACAAAATAAAAAAAAAGAAGTCGAATGAAAATGACCAACGGTCTATGATTTACCGATTTAACTTGCTTTAAATAATTTTATATACCAACTATCGTATAAGAATAATAAAGTATATTTATATATATATATATATATATATTTATAACTATATAGTTACCACACATGTTAACCACTAACAAATAAATAAAAAAAATATCCTTAAACAGATATATTTCTAACACTATTATAGATTTATTAGACAATAATACACTATTGGCAATATTTTATTATTATTGTTATACAGATAAACAATGAACAACAGGGTCAGTTAATTTGGGAGAGTATAGTCGAAGTATAATAACTTGGGCAATTTGAGAAAATTATTTATTACATCGAAATAATCCTTCGCCTATAGGCAACTTATAAGTTTAGTTGTTGTGCGTAGTATAAACATAATCCACGTACCAATTATAGTTCTAGTGTTTGGTCAAGCCACGGTCATTTACTTGGCAAATCGAAAACATAATTTCTTTAGACTATTATATTAGAAATAATAGAACATAATATTATATTGTTCAAAATCACAACAGTTTTAACAAGTTCTAAATACCTAGTAACGCTGTTTTAAAATTTAAAAATTCTAAAAGTTAAGTATCTACGATGTCTCAGATTGCGTATATTATATAATTTATAAATTATGTATGTATATAATATGTATCTGGATTATTGAATAATAATTGCACTGCGAAATCACATTGAAATATGTAATATTTTATAAATAGATACGTCCGGTATACTAGTATTATATCACGAATGGTACATTCGTTATTTGTATGTATTTAAATTCGTCTAAACGTATTTTTAATTATTATTATGTATTATTATTTTAATTCACATCACTCAGACATGATTAAATCAGCCCAGTCAGATCATATATAATTTATAGAAATTTGACCAAATGAAACATCCCCGAAAATCTTGACCATTGTCCATAATATGGATGTAGCGAAAGCTGCAAAATGAAAGTCATGAATTATTTATACATGTTAGGTAGGTATAAGAATTGGACACTGATGATATTTTGTACCGTATATTATATAAAATTGGGTTTCTATATATTAATTTTAGATCAAAACTCGAGTGAAGTGTGCGATAATGATAATATACCTACGCACACTCCGTGATCATATCAATTTTAGAAATAAACTTAACGTATGATTGTGCACTATATATACATAAATATTATATGCGCCGTCAGACACGTAATTTGAAATAACTCTGCCTGGAAACCTACGAGGAACCTTAGAAAAGCAATAATATACGTGCTCATAAAAGTGGGTAAAATGGTGGGTAAGTGGATATCCCTCTGCTGTACAGTAGGTTTCAAGTGTGTCACTGTATAATGGATGGTATTAAATTTGAATTCAATGATATAATATCATTGTATACGAAAAATGATTCTGAGCGAAGAAGGTCAGTCAGCCTATGATATAACTAAGTATATTTGATGATATTATTGTCAATAAAGTAATTAATATATAACCTATTTACTTGGAATCTTGTTTTAAATTTTCAATTCTTAGCTATAAAAGTTGAACATTTTATGAATTTTTAACTACAAAATAATTATTAAATTTTGTCAAAATTCGAACTTTAAATGCATTTAAAAGCATGCTTATAAAAAAAAATTGAGCATATGTATTTTTAATATTTTTCAACTGCTATTGTGATAATATATCAGGAGCTTTGCATTAAATTTCACTAAATTTCACTATTTCAATAAAAATACACACATCATTGAAAACCAATACATCTCCGTATCCGCTCAGAATCTAAAATCCGTTCGTAGGTATTACATAATATGCACTAATAACGACTAACGCGCAAAACGTTTAATTCGGATAAAGAGAAAAAATTCGCTTCATAATATAGGTGGGTACCTATATCATATTGGACCACAAAACCTTCAAATAGAAAAACAATAATCACTTTTATATTATATTATAATATGTTTGTGTTAAATAGAATTCGACATTAAACGGCAATAAAACTCAACTGCACAATACTTTATCACGGATGTATGAATTAAATTACCTATAGTAAAATATACAAATAGATTGTTCTGAATAACATTTTTTTTTTTAGTTCGGTAACTTTTGAATAAAACAACTTATTGACTCATTTTTCAGTGCACCGTGAAATTATGCTGTTGTAATATTTTGAATAATAATGTTATGCTGCACCAAAAAAAACTTTATATTTAAGAAATAAAAAGGTACCTACTATTATATAGTGCCTAAAAACATTGAACCCCCATTCAAACCCCCCCCCCCTTTATACTAATTGTATTTTATAAGTACCTACTTATTATGTATAGCTCCATATTATCGTAACGATAACCAATAAACGTAAGTGTAACGTACACAAATAAAAATATAGTCTGAGATTCCAGCTAATTGAACGTGTCTGACTGTCTATCGTCTGAGTACCTACTATAATAATAACCACTAGGTCACACGCAGGGCCGTATTAGCGCATAGGCACTATAGGCACTGTGCCTAGGGCCTACGAACTTTTTGGGACCTACGAAAGTAAAATGTGTGACTTCGATTTTTTTGTAATATTTATGCTTTTTTTTATAATTATTATAAATTAATCCGTACGATTGTACACGTTAGCACAACAAGTAAAATATCATGTATTTAAGAATGATACCACGATTACTGTTTATAGTATATTTTTAGGAAATAATATATCGTTTACGTAATAGAAACAATAGTTTATTATCGACTGCAGGTCGGCCGCACCGCGTATGACTGCACGGTACTCACCAGTCTCTGTAAAATGTAAATTATTGCAAAGCAATTGATGCTGCAGATCCTCGTGCAGATCAAATGAGTGCTAGAGATAAATTATAAATTCAAACATTTTATGTTATTGACAAAGTGGCTGAGCGGAGTATGCACTTAATGTATAAATGTACTGTGCCTACTGCCTAGGGCCTACGATAGTTTTAATCCGGGCCTGGTCACACGAACTCGCAACTATATAATATATTTTATAACCATATATTATGATAAAATCAAAATTATTATTATTTTAGATTCTGAGCGGAACGACAAATGTGTTGGTTTTACAATAATGTGTGTTTTATTTTTGTATTCTTGAGTCTGACATAACCTTCTGGAGCAGTAAAAGATGGTACTTTTTCAAGTTCGTACATTTTAGAAATGATTTGTAGTTAAAAATTCATATTTTTTTTAAAACTTTTATACCAAACCACCAAAGGTTTTAAAATGCAATAAGTACAAGATTTACCTCATGTCTTATTGTTTACTGGAATATTAAAAAAAATCTGTGTATTTTTTATGAACGACTGAAGTTCAAATTTTAACGAAATCGGATAATCAATCATATATAATAGCGATTTATCCTCTAAAGTTTTTGTAATAAAATTTTCTTCTTCTTCAGATAGTCGGCCACTAGGACCATCCCGTAAAACACGCTCCAACTTTCAGTCATTTCTATCGGCAGCTCTCTCCTTTCAGTCTGATTCTCCATAAAATTGTATTATTACTTAAAATAAAATGATCATAAAAACTTGATACATTCCCGAATATTTGTATGTCCTGTTTAGGAACTACAATATATAACTGTCCATTGAAATATCTTCACCAGGCAACATGCTCGTTCAGGGGTACAGGACGAGCAGCATGAATATTATCAACTAACAAATATCATACTATGTACAGCTAAGAGTGCATATCACAAACATTTGAAGTATTTACAAATGTATCAAAGTAGTTGGTAAAAATAAACCAAATTTACATAATATGTGTATAATATGAATATATGTATATGTATATGTATATATAAAATATACTAAATATATCATAATATTATATTAACCACATTTATAATGTACTTAAATCAATTTAATACAGACTAACAAGGTAAATTATCTCATTAATTGGAAAAAGCTACCTATAGGTCATGATGAATACATATAATATATATAAGTACCTACTTTTAAATGAAAAATATAATTTAGAACATTTATGCCAATACAAATAATGAAATAGATAATTATAATCGATTTTGTAGTATATTTATTTATACCACGAAGAGTATCTTTTAAACAGTTAATTAGATATAATATTATAAGAATTATTCTTACATAATTATTTAATTTAAGTATAACAGAATAAGTAATCAATATTATATAAGTAATTATAGTCATTGAAGTTAATTTATTTAGGAAGTACACTTGAGCTTAAGCTACACGAAGGCATTTTGTCGCCTTTGTAAAAGTACAAAGCAAATTTAATTAAACAATTTCGTAAAGTTTAAACATTTTATTCTAATTTACTATTGCTATAAGATAATTAGAGAGTATTTATCAAATTAAAATATAAGAATATAGGTAGTTAATTTAAATATGTTCCATTCAAAAATAATATGGCAGACAAAATATATTGAAGCTGTTCCGATAAGACATACAAAACGAATTCTATTAATTCACCATCCGTCTTAGTTTATTTATACTGGAGTTAAAAAAAAAGTTAAAATTTCAAATTCAAATATACCAGAATAACTTTCATGTTTAACACTAACAGGCCTAATTATTTACTTCTAAAACTTTATTACACCCGGCTATTTTTATTTTATACATTGTTTATCACCTAAAAGATTATTTTATTATGCACATTTTTATTGTACACATACATAACAAAAATTATTTAAAATGAATGAGTTGCATGATTTTTCTTTTTTTTAGGAAATATTTATTTTATGAAAAGTTATTTTGAATGAAAAATAAATAAAACTAACTAACGCCCATGAACAGCTATGGTATAGGTATGAAATACTTTTTTTTTATTACCTATAGCGTATTTATTTTAATATACTATACGTAAATTCGTACGCTCCCTCACAACAGTAATATATTTTAATTTATATCCTTGACGGCCTCAGAGGAATTATTTTGGTCGGGTTAGTATAACGCAGTTAAATATTCTTTTAGATCACTACAACAATATGTCTGTTGCGATAGCACAGTCACTATGACCGAATAGCTCGTAAGTGGCATATTTAAAACAGTGATACTAATTTGCTACATTTTGCTTTAAGTAGGTACCATATAACTATAATTCCCAAACGAACACTTACTCGTCAGTCGTCTGTCGGTCTGTATCGTGTATACTGTATAGTATACTGCAGTACCTATAGTAAACTGGTAAGGTTTGATTATTACTATCTGACGATTGGTTGATATTTTACTAACAGTACTAGTAAGAAAGAAGGGTAAATATTATATAATATAATGTATAAGGGACCTGGTTAAGCCGAATAAGACGCATTTATTTTTCTTAGCCCTTTTATCTGAAAATGAATTAATTTTACAAACATTAAAAACAAATAAACAATTTAAGACCCCACTGAGCAGCCTAAAAAGTTTAAAAAATAATACCGAAAAAATAACAGACGTTACAAGTTGTATTTATGAAAAAACATTCGAAATACAATATATCGAAATAAAATATAAAATTTATTTGGATGTCCGGTCACAACACAAAATCAAATAAAAAACCAGATCACGAATCCAAAAAAATCAAATAACAATTGAATAAACAATTTTTATAAATATTAAAATCCATGCATGGACAAAAAATTTAAAAAAATTAAAGTTCAATGACAAATCGTGCACAGTGCACATGTTCAAAATAAAATAAGAGAAATCAAAAGCACTTTCACTAAATGACTAAAACTTGCAAGTTTAAAAGAAAAGAAAAAACTATAATGAACAGACATTGTAATAGCCATACAAAATTGTACGTATACAATATGCCTATAATGTCTTATAATGATAAAATTACTGGGTAACCAATTTGTACATTTTTTGAAACAGTAATTACAGTAAGGCACATTATTTGAAATGTATAATTGTATATTATATGAAAAATGCAAATAAAATAATTAAGCAAAATATTGCATATAGGTAGTTAAAAAATGTACATCGGCATCTGTAACTATAATGGCATACCTATGTTAAAAAAAAATTCATAAATATATATTATATATGAATCAAAAAATAATGTAATTCACATATAACATATCATCACCGATGTTTACCTATTTTTTTATACCTTGATATTATGAATTATGACATACGTTTTAACGTGATCAAATTTCGACTGAAAAATACGTTTTTATTGTTTATTCCGGTCTGCAGAAAACTTACATTTGGTGACTAAAATAATAACCTTATCAAAAGTTTAGCCAAGGCACGTGACGTCTACCTTTCCTATACTGAGGTCCTGATTGCAAGTGCACACATATAATATAACATATTAACACACCTATATAATATTTTGAATAAATACATCATACACAACAAGCGTATATATTATAAAATACAAATCAAAACCTTTGGTTTTCGTTGGCATTAAGGACATCATCAAACGGTGTTTTATTAATATTAATTTTAGGTATGATATCTATATTTTATAGTATATCAAACAGTAATGTTTACAAACGTCTATACACGTACATAGTACAACAGTAAGATTACAGAATATTGAGTATTTTTTAACAAATATTAGTTGGACGCATGAATATAATTAAAATTCTACAACACGAATCTTATAGGATGCATGTTGCCCATGAAAAACATATTCTGTGTCGTAAAGTTGATTTGCGTGACCAATTGTTATTACATGGGTTATTACTTCCTTGTTTATATATCATATAGTTATATTATATTATTATGTTTATGTTATTTATATTATTTTATAACTTATATTAATCAATATTCAGTAGCAACAAAATACAAATATACAATACGATTTATCACGAAAATATCATACATATCTGAGTAATAACACAACCCACCTAATTAGAATATTATGGTTAAACAATAACAACTAATATAGGTACCTGCTTAGTTAGTTCCATAAACAAAATAGATACAGATATCATAATTACCTATGTAGGAGTGTAGGACTACAACCACTCAATTAATGTTGTATGACATTTTTTTAAAAAAATTGAATTATTTTATTATACGATTTTAGTTTTATCTGTAATTGTCTGAAACAGAAAATATTATGTTCAGTAAATAGTTCTTATGAAATTCTCTCTGGAATTATGTATGCTATATCGTTAAATGCATACGATTTTGTATGCCTTTTCACCGGGCAGTCGTGGCCG
Source organism: Acyrthosiphon pisum (assembly GCF_005508785.2). Taxonomy (NCBI): domain Eukaryota; kingdom Metazoa; phylum Arthropoda; class Insecta; order Hemiptera; family Aphididae; genus Acyrthosiphon; species Acyrthosiphon pisum. The sequence continues at coordinate 21,425,725 of NC_042494.1, read as the reverse complement.
AGCGGTTAAGGCGTCTGACTAGAAATCAGATTCCCTCTGGGAGCGTAGGTTCGAATCCTACCGACTGCGAAATTTTTTTATTTTTACACGCTATACTAATATAATTTTTTATATAACGTGCTTTAATAACATTTTAAAATATAGGTAGTATAGTTTAAATCATTACTGTTAAAATATTTGTTCATAAATGATTATAATAAGAATTTTTAAAAAAAACTATAAAATCAATTTTTTTTTTATATTTATTATTTTTAGCTTACAATAGCAATGTACATTATTTTAGTAAGAAAATAAATAATATCAATGTTATAACAAACGTCAATGACCTATGAATGAAAGATGAAACGTATTATATTTTATTGATGAATATTTATAAGTTTATAACTATCATATTGAATTATCGACAATATAATGTCGTTAACAAGTTATAAAAACAGAGAATCAATTTTTCTTCACTTCATTTTTATTTATGCCGGAATATTTAAGAGGATGTCAGCGCAATATTTGTTTTCTCTGAGACGACCATCACCCACGCGCTACTAAGATAAAACTAATTCATGTAAAATCGTTTTTATGACTTTTGGGAAATCTATGAGTAAAATCCTAAAATTATCTATTACTTACAAGATTTATAGAAAATAATATTTTTAAGGTTTGACACATCATTTAAATGAATATAAATTTTTTTTAGGACAATATTTAAACAAATTTCTATGTCTTACTCTCGAAAATATTATGCTCTATAATCTTTGTAATGAGTGATTTTGCCCTAAAGGCTATAAAATTACTCAGAAAAAAAAAATGATTTTACGTGAATGCGTTGTCTATAATATATTATGTTGAGCACAGGCCAGAGAGAGAAAACAAGCAGTGCGCTGACATCCTCTTAACGATTTCAGTCTTGAAATTAACAATCAAAACAACAATTTTTATTGTCAATATATAGTTTTTTTATGAACTCACTCAATTGACAGAATACTACTAATAGCAATAATTAATGAGTGTTTATATGAATATGCATGCGTGGTTGTTAGGTATGTTGTTGCACATAGATATTAATAATGAAGGAATCATTCAATAATTCATTTTTTATTAACTATTAGTATATTAGTTTAATATTTAACTAATCTATTACATTATATGTGCCGATATCAATTCAATGACATTTGTTTAGGTTTCCTTGGTATGTAAAAAACCATGACAATATTATAAGGGGAAATGTGAGTATATCAACAAAATAAAAATGTTGAAAACGAAACCGCAAGACCCGAAATTATTGAAAATATTGCTAAGGTTCGGCCACGTGATAAAAATAATATACATATTACATATAGTATATAGTATATAGTATACAACGCAATAAAAATATTGGGTAAGGTTCCTACACAATAACTTAGAAATCTTTTATGGCCACACACGCACTGTGTCCGGGTGGTAGTGGTTAAAAAGAATATGTATTAAAAAAAATCGTCTGTTATACGCATTATATTGGCGTCTATTGTATTATTATTATTATCATGAGAAGACACGAGAGAGAGCTGCAACGTGTACCGCACGCGTTGTGTTTCTCAACCTTATTCTTGTTTATTATTTTAGTTCCTGCACCCTTCCAAATATTTAATTCTTGTTATTAGCGACCCCTTATAAGCTTTGCTTTTGTTGTCAATAATGCTTATGGAATAAATATATATTTATGCAAAAAAAAAAAAAATAATAATAAAACTATTTTTTTTTTTGGCACCCCTCAAAGGTTTAAATGTACGCAGAGATAAAGAGCTAGTAATATTACTCAATCACGCTAGGCACAACCCGTTAGGAACAAGCGTTTTCCTGCACTTTGTATTTTTTTTATTGGGTTAGGATGGCGGATTTTGTATGGTTACATTTTTGGAATCACTCATAAATATATTCATGTAACTAGCATAATATTAAGCTAACTTATAAGTTACGGCAGACAATATAGGTAGATACCTCAGATTTTCAACAACGTCTCCTGTCGGATAAAATCTATATAATAATATTATATAGGTAGTAGTCTGCAGCAGTGCACTTATTTCATAGTATGTTTTAAAAAAGTGGTTAAATTCCCACTAAATTATCGTTTGTACACCTTCACTCCCATAACTTTAGGTGGTAAAAATGAATCGCTAGTTAGTAACTATAGAAACCAGCATAATATTATAGTTATTTGGTGTCACGTGGAAAGTTTAAAATTTAAATCCTTAATATGATGTATATATACAGTAGACGTGTACAGTCGATGCACTAGTTCTACAGTCTACACACATAATATTTTGGGATCGGACTTTAATGCACTAAAGATGTACAGATAATACGAATGCAGGCATGCAAATTGTTCACTTATAAAAACAAAAATATGCACTTAAAAATTACGAAATATTACTCTCGGATTTGCGTGTTTTTGAATGGGAAACTATATAGTGGCATAGGTAGTAGGTTTATTTTAAATTTAAATACCTAAACATTTAAATATTAATATTCTCTACTCTTCACCTATATATTATGATCTAATTTATTAGTCATGTTAAAAACTGTATTTATAACATACGATTTGCGATAAAAAAATATCATTAAATCTGCAGGAAATATTATGCCTAGAGTTTAGGATAATAATTTTAAAAATATCTCTAAATGTGCTAAAACGCACACCAAAAGCTTTTGATATTTCATTCGTAGCCAAGAAACGAATTTATGGCTTTCCGGATAATAATTAACGTATAATATAAACCTACAAAAAACAACAAGCGTGTTTTTAGTTTTTACACGCAAATGCGACAAAGCCCAAGCTCAAGCCCTATAATATATTCAACTATAATTACATATACTTCAAGATGTATGTGGAATTTACAGGTGAACATTTTTCAATAAATTTATTATTAAAATTCACTAAATCAGTAATTTTTTTTAAATCATTTACCTACATAACCTATTCCTGAAATTGTTAATGCAGACATTAATTAATATATTAATACAGTGATAACGGTTATTACGGTGGTTATCTATCTGAAATTTTTAAAAATACTAAACATATAGTATGTCTTATATTATGTCTATTGTAGAAAAGACTATCGAAATATATTACATTGGCACCTACCTAAATAATTATAGTTGTTATACGGTTGTAAAAAAATTCAAAACGAGGGGTCACTCGATCTTGACATCAGTATAAGCAATACCTCTGTTAAATGTTCGCGAATTCACTTTTGCCGGTGAAATTCACAAGAGATCACAACTGTACTCATAAGTCATAATATATGATAACAATATACACGTGTTTGGATTTATACCTGGCGATCGGTGAACTCAGGTAGTGCGTGTAATAGAATATGGACAGGAAGCCGAGCACCATGAGCGCCGCCACGCAGCGTTTCACGGAAAACGGACGGCCGGCCATCATCCGTCGGTTCTTCAGCACTGTCATTTCGGCGGTGGGCGGCGGCTGATGATGCGTCGTTCAAGCGACGGCAGACGAAAAACGCCGTACGGTCGGCTGCTTCAGATGATGTGGCCGAGGTGCCGGCGGCCGGGAAGGTGACGGTCGTCGCGGACGACGCTGCAAAGTGGTTGTTGTCGTCGTCGTCGGGAGGACAGCGAAAACGGTGGCGGTGGTCGTCGGGGGCGGCGGTGGATGTGGCGAAAAACGACAACGCACCCGGCGACAGCTCCGGCATGGCGTTACGCTGGCGGCGCGCGCCGTGTGCATGTCCGCCGCACGTCCGTACCGCGGCGGACGGCCGTTATTGCAGCCGCTGCTCTTCTGCGCTCGACCGTGCAGCGGCGACGTGTCTTCCGTACCGCGGTGGACACTGCAAGAATCCCGCCGTGACCGCGACCTTGGTCAACTGACGAGGATTGCTAGCACCCTGCAAAACACACAAAAGTATACGATTGTTATTACAGATATATTATATCATACACGGCGAGTGATCCAATGGCGTAGCCTGGGTGTGTTTTAGGTGTTATCACTGCACGACACCCGTGTCTATACGAAAAATATGTTTGATATAATAATATACCTACACTTTAAATATTTCAAAAATATCGTGTCATGTAATCATGTGGTTTTAATTCATATTATTAACTAATATATTGTTATTATGAAGATTAATATTATTACAACGGAGTGTGCGGAGCGAACCACGCGAGTGATATTCAAAAATAAAACACCCCATAAGAAAATCTTGGCTATAGGTACGAGCCTGGACATAAACCGTCTACAAATCCTAAGAAAGGCTCGTCTGTATTATACTCAAATTACTTATTAATTAAAAAATTTTAGTTCATTTACATGCAGGATATATTTTGTACGTTGAACCGTACAAGAGAGTTGTCTGCTTCGAGCAATAAAAATATAAAAATAGGTTGCTATGTAAAAATCAAAAGATGATATTCTATTCATCAATCATCAACAAACATTATAAGGACGCACGAATTAGGGCAATATATTATATAAATGTACCTATTAGAATTGCATACGCACGGTTAAGATAATTATCCTGTGTATTGATTAAATATTTTATAAACATTTTCTGATGTAAACTGAAAACATAATATGAAAACCAATTATTCATAAGATATTATGACGTGCATTATTATCTATGGGGTTCGTGGCGCTCTAGAATTCAGGGTGCTAAGCACCCGTGTAAGCACAATTTCGATTTGCTATTCTTTATGACTACTTAGCAGTCAGTACCCCTTATCTTAAATATTTAAAATATTGTAAACGTTCGTTAGTAACAAAGAAACTATTCGTTCCGAAAAAACTAAACCCTCGTACATATATAATTTGACCACGCCGTATATTATAACATAATATATTGTTATTGTTGTACGCCGTTTAGGTATGGGTTTATTGTAAAAACGTATAATGCGAATTACATTCCAATAGCAACGCCAAGTCCGCGCCTACCGGAATCTATTTTATATACTAACTATATAACCGATTCCTCCCACGGCTTATTACTTGCCGTTTTTATGAAGAAGAGCTTCTATCTGGTTCGTCACAGATTTGCACGCATTCCGCAGTGCGATTCCAGGTAAACCAGGTGCATACATACTGTAGGTACTTACACAATATTAAAAACGTGGTAGTAGCCTGAGGTATCCAAAAACTGGTAAGCAATTAGACACAGTACACACTGTTTTGTAAAATATAAACGAAATCCATAAAAGTAAATTGGAGTACCTAATTGCCGATAAGTAATAAATGTTTTATATTTTTTGTTTTTATTTTATTTAATTAGCTTATTCTATTGCCATAAATATAAATTGTAAATAAACCTCCTTTTTTAATAATAAAAAAAAGAAAAAAGTATATTAATTGTACGAAACAGTAAATTATCAGAATTCTATATTAATAAAAATCAAATCGTATTGTATAATGCTTGATAGCATTTATTTCAAAGATCAATTAATATGACACTTCAAAATTCAGTTCAGGGTGATGTATTTTTTTTTTGTCCATTTAGCAATCCAGAAAGTAATAGGAGTGTTATTTTATCGCTATTTTACCATCTTGTCATCACATACACGATGTTGTATTCGACGTCAATCGCACGTATTCAAACATTTATTGCTCTATACTTCTATATACAGTGTAGAGCCTACACAACATAATAATATGCTTTATGGATAGGTACAGCAGTTTAGACTGTTTTAGAATGTGAAAATGTGAAATATATCAACTATACCACATTGGTTATCGATTTTCATCTCCTGACGGTCAGGTTATGGTAACACAGCTATAACTGTAATTTTATCACAATATCAAATAGTGAAATACTCAAAAGCTGATTCCTTAATTTCAGAGAACAATCTTATCAAGGAAATATTACATATTACATATAACATGTATGTTATGAACAACTTTCAAAATCACAGGGGACAATATATTCTTCCCTCGGCAGGCCACTTTTAAAGTAACTATATTACGTTTAGGCAGGTATAAGTACTCATAATAAATATTTTTTTTGTATAATTTCATAAATGCCTAATAGCTTGTATATTAATCACTATAAGCTTACAAATATGAAATAATAATATTTTAAACGCTACTCCTTCCCCACTAATGTGACCAAAACTTGTTATAGTTTAATTAATTAATCTTTACTCTTTATAGTTTATAGGCATTACATATTTACATAATATGATAGGTACATATGATGCGTTGCAAGGGTTATAATTTCGTCTAATTTTAATAGTCAAGCAACCACAGTCTTAAACAGTAAAACTATATATTATTATATGATAAAAAGCTTAAGTGTAAACTTACTTTTAAATCGTACAGAGATTATTTCAGAATAGTACTATAGCTACAGATTACAGACTATATGAATAAACTTTGTTCATAAGTAAATACTTTTTGAACTTTGTCGCCTCTTGAGTCCCTGCAGGATCTTATACGTATATATAAAGAAAATCACTTTTATCGTTTCCGTGTATTACATGTATATGTTTAGTGTAATTATGGTATACTCTCCAAATTCCCTTTTACACGGGTCATGTGTTATTACGTTATGCGTTTGTCGGCATGTGGAGATCAAGTCCATAGTATTATACTATAATAGTGGTGGGCGAAACAAAACCGGTATTTTATAATGTGTTTTTTTTAACACGTATAGTTGGAAACAAAATATTCAATGATTTGGGTCAACGGTATCGTTATGCATTCTTTATACACAATAATAGGTGAGTAAATTATTACAAAAAGCAAAAGTTGTACAATGAAAGAGTGTCGGAAAAATAAAGTAGCAATAGGTATCGCAAAATAGTGATAAAATATACTAATAAAAGAGCATAATATATGTGAACTTAAAAACGTAAACGCGCACACAATGCATATCATGGGATAATATTATTTAAGGATAGCTATATTATTATTATACAAATTCAAGTAAAAAATCACTCAACTATTATGTCGTTATATTGAACTATATGATTTACCCACTCTATAATCTAATCTGTAATAAAGATATAAATTAATTTTTTAAATACCTAGCCAAATCCGCCTACTAAGTAGGTAGGTTTATAGATGTATGCATCGAGAACAATATTATTTATTTTTGAATATTTATACATACTATTACTATAGAAACGTTGGTAGATTCCAACCATGTTAAGTTACAGTCTAAAAAAAAGTAATGTATTCGTGTTTGAATATTGTATTGGTAAATTTGTATATGAAAAAAAAAAATCACTTAATAATCAGATGTTTCAATTCTCATGTAATGCCTAATCAATGATAATTGATAATCCTAGTAAAGACATGTTAAGTGATTTGCAATAAACGTACAGCGGGAAAAGATTATTAATTAAATAGTACAAAAGAAAATTAAGATGTGCCTAATACGTGTACGAAAATGTGAATAAAAAACCATTTTACAAACGAGTAGGTACCAGTTAAAATTTCAAAAAAAAACTTTACAAGGAATATATTTGGAATATACCTATCATAAAAAGATATCAATTAAATTACAATAAAATAATATGTAATATAGCAATAGATAAAAAATAAATAGGTAAATATGTATTGTATTAAAGAGTATAATTTATTTATTGATCACAAATGTTATTCATATCTAACAATATAATTAGGTACATTTTACTGTACAGTAAATAATAACCAAATTTATTAACTATTATAAACTGTATCGTAGAATTTCATAAAAATTAAAAATCTAGTAATAATTTCCTTAAATTATTTAAAATATAAAGAAATACGAGTACCTACATTATTAAGGAATTATTCTATTCCTGCAAACTAAACTACAATATAATACATATACATTATAGTATTATGCACCCCTGACTACTACTCTATTATTTTTAAGCGAAGTAAATAAAGGTATAATAACATATATTGGTCAAAGAATTATTTAATGGTAACACTCACGCACCAACCAAACAACGATACCTAGGTATGTGTATATGTCGGTAATCAATTGGTACATTTTTCGAAAAAGCCAATTTTTCCTTAATGTACAGAATTTTTTTTGGGGAGTCTCAACGACGGCACACACATAATATACCAATATTATACCACATTTTTTAGTATGTCCTTAGGGTACCAAATATAATATAAGTAAATACCAGCATATTTCCTATTATTTCACGCGAAGTTAAAGGCCAACGAAAATAAAATGCACACGTATTTATTTAATTTAAATTAAAGCAGAATTTGGACATTATCTACTACATAAGTCAGCTGTTTCTTACACCCTCACTTCATGGCTGCATTCATTGCACCCAAGAATGTATTTCAAGTTGTACATAAAATTAATAAACGCGCATAAAAATAAATAGTTATAATAACATGTTTAAAATTTAATTATATTTAGCAGTACCTACTACCTACCTACAACACATAGCTTATAAAAATGTATAGGTACGCGTGCGGGTCTATTATTCGGAGGAAGTACTTTATTCCTTTGAGGGTTTTTGATTACCTATTACATGTAAACATTATATTACATAACATACAGTTATCTGAACCGTTAACTTATTTTTTCGCCATCATAAATTACAAGGGTTCACCTGCCTCTTATAGCGCTCAGACATTATATTAAAATGTGCAATCTTATATCACACACACCATGTCCCTATGTAGTTATTGCTGCACACGACTAATTAACGAACTTTTCAGTCGTGGGTCTTGTGCGTGCAGATGGCCTTTGGCTGAGTTCTCGAGGTTTTTTATAGTTCAAAACGCAACAGCACGTGCACATTTGCATCGAGAACAATAAATTTAACGAACCCAAGACTATATACATTCATATAGCAAAACGCAAGAGCTGATTTAATACCATAATTTACGTAGGTAATCGCACTCCTTATCAACCAAATACATAGTTAATTTAACGTTTCAAGTATTTTTACATAGGTATAAAATATGAATGTATATTATACAAGTACCCACTTGCGGTATTGGACATTCATTATAGAGTTCTTGGCGTTCTTGTGAGTATAATATATTATATTATTATATCAATGGAGAAATAGTACCTATATAATTGTGCATGTACCTATCTTATGAAACATTTATTAGACGGCTTAAAAATATGTTTCTTTTTAGAAAATATTTAATATAGGTATATTTATATTTTTTATATATGTTTTTCAATGGGAATATCTACATGAATACGAAATATACATTAAAAATAATTATTTAGAATATTCTATACATGACCAAAATATTCGTATTGACTAATACGAAATAATTGACTATAATAGTGTTGTATTTTCTAGAAAACATAAATATTTTCACTTTTATGATATAGACCGTAAAAACTAAATATTATATGTAACCGTGCAGGTCTACATATATCGTATCTATTACAATATAATAATGATTTATATTATATTATAATAAATTATAGGTACACAACGGGGTGGAGGGTGGAAAATAATGGGGAGTATAAGATGTCCAATTAAGGGAGGACTGAGCACTATATGCTCGAAGTGTTCAAATATCTTTTGATTAGTGCTATATCTACATTATAGCATAGACGTACCTAATACCGATACTTTTGAAGTCGTGCGCCCAGAAATTTCCGGCCGACAAATAGTCCGGATGTAAGGGTTCTTCTTACTCCCTTTCTGCATAACTTCCGGCCTCCCACACATTGATATAATTGGCATGTTGCGGTCGGATACAATCGCGTTCCACGTCTGTTTTGCGCAATATAGGTACACTAGAAACCGGATGTATATAGAAACGCGCACCGCTGTAGATATCGAATGGTAAAGGTGGAAAGATCTGAAAGACTATTCGATGTATATGACGTGCAGGGTGAAATGGAACAGAAATCAATTTATAAATGTTTGAAATGTTTTCAACGCGCATTTATTATAAGTTACCACAAATACGACAAGTACATAATATATATATTATATATAATAATATCTCATGTTTTGTGTTTTCATAGTGAAGAAAATTATGATTTTTTAAACAAATAATTATAGTAACAATTTATTCAAGGTTATAAACCATAATAATATTATGACTTTATTGTAACCAAGATGATACATCAGTGAGACTTGAACTAAAATGTACAAGAAAATCAAAAAACATAGATGTGATTAAGTAACCATTATTGACTATTATTATAAGTTACGATTTTGTTAAATTATACATTTTAGAATAAATAATACTTATTCTTAAAACGGGATTGATCTTAATAATAACTATAGCCAATAGCTAGCCTATATATTAACTATAGCCTTAACTTCACTAGATGAATAATAAAAACAGAATTAAAATTTAATACTCAAATATATATTATTACATAATTAATACGTCATATACCTACTGCATTTAAATGTAAGTCGTGATTTTATTAAAATTATTATCTAAATTCACAAATGTCTATTTTGTTTGGTAAATATTTTTTTTTTATATCTTTATGATGTAAGTAGTAAGTACCTACTTAGTATAGACTATATAATAATAACTTTTACTCAGTGCACAAAATGATAAGTAATTCAAATATCAATTCTTATGTAAATTAAGACCGCAGCAGTGCAGCACAACTATCTTGCGTCAAATTGTGTCCACGTTATAGTTTTAAATCTGACACCGCAGGTTACATGCGTGGTTTTACAATACCAATGTCTTATATATTAAATAAAATATGTTGAAGATGTTTTCAAAGGTCATGGTTAACTTTTAAAATTTCTCAAACATAGCATTCCAGAGTTAAAAAATAATTTACTTCTTAACATTATATTTTTAGTCCTATTAGTAAGCTATATGTATAATACCTATATATTATAAACTTATAAAAAGCATTAAATTATTAGATGATAAAAAATGAATTTTACTCTTTTACAAACATATAATTTATAAACAGAGTTTCTAAGATAATTCATTCGAATACATTTATATTTTCAGGTATAGTTACATGTATAGTAATAACTCTAATCTATGGTCCCTCTGTGTTTAAATTACACTCATACGTGTCATGATGTTCACCACCCAAGATGTTCCCACCTACCAAAAATAATTTAATATGAAAAGAAGAATAGAGTTTTTATAATACATTTAAAGTCTTGAGGCATTCATTACACATACTACAATGATCATTAAACATATTAGAGTGCTTTTTCAATTGGAGTTATAAAATTATATTTCTTAGGTGCCTATATATAATATTATATATATGTATAATTATTATGATATTTTGTAGATTTATTTATAAGTACTATTTTGTATTTCATCAAAAATGATGAATAAAAATTAGTATCGACGGATGGCGGTATTATAATAAATAATATATAGGACAAATAAGAATTGTCCATGTGGATGTCAAAAATATAAAGATGTACATTAATATATATTGATTGGATATAATTGATGGAGAAGTATGGATTATAATATGAGGTGATATAAAAGGCTTAAAAAAGAGTAAGAAGAGTTTTTATACGACGTATTAAAATTAATAATATAACATTTTTTTTCTTTAAAATGTTTTTCAAAATATATATTTAACAACCAGATGTGTTTTATAAATTCATCAATTACAAATGATTATTTTAAGATAAATTTAGTTATACATTTATGACACGGGCGTAGAGGTACGATACAAATAATATGTATACACCTATAAATTTAGTTCCAATAAATCGATATTCAGTACGATAATTTAGAATAGAAAACATGAATATAATATATTTGAAAACTATAAATTGGACTGTAGATTATTCAATACAATCATATGTAAAACAGTTGACTATTAGAACAAGTGTCACAAATCATGCGGTAAATACTCGGGTAAAGTTTCGGACCGCACATCACGCATATAATCCCTCCAGAATTTGTGTACCTCTATTGAAATGACCGTGTCGTATTTTGTGAAATTGGATGATGAATGGAAATGTGGGTACACAAGTAATCCATATCACATCAATCATTTCTCAAATAAACCATATGATAGCTGCTATTGAAACCCAAGTTTTAAAATAGCATTAATCATATATTATTAATATTATAATGTTATTACTTATTAATATTAACACAATTTTAGAAATTATTTAATAGTACTTACAACAAGATTAAGTAAATAAACATTTTCATTATCAGTACATTCATAATACTGATACCTAGAGACGTAGATTCTATACGTGGAGACTAAATTTTTCACTTATTATATACTTTGTCCGTGTATTAAATCATTTTAGATTCTGAGCGGAACGATGAATGTATTGATTTTACAATGATGCGTTTTTACGATAAGTAGTCGAAATAATGCTTCGATTTTTAACTTCAGTATCTTGTTTAATGGGAAAGTGATAATAAGTGAAAATGAAAATTTAAAATTCTCAATAGTTTTCAAAAGCACCGGTAAAAACCACATACAAATTAAGGAAAAACAGGAATTTTTACACAAAATCGATTTTGGTTTTTGGACTAACTCTAAAACAAATGAACGTACATACATGACATTTTCACTGGTCGTTTATTATATTTTCATTTTCTATACACGATAACATTTTCAAAATATTTTGGTTTGTTTTGAACTGTTGAGGAATATTTTCTGTTTCCAATTAGTGTTTTTTCTATGAATGTCAATAAAACTTTATTTGTTGGGTAAAAAATCTAATCTAAAATTTAATACAAGGCTCCTACTATATTGTTACAATGACATTTGAAAATTATTAAAAATCCTTAGTCACAGTTTTTATTTATAAGCATTTAAAGATCAAATCATGACAAATCACGAAAATGATCAAATTATTTTGAGTTGAGAATTCATTAAAAATTGTCTTTTTAAATCTAAAATTTGAAATGTAATACAAGATTCCTCATCAGTTTGTCTACCTTTATCAAAAAAAAATTTCTACAGCATATCAAATTAAATTTTTATCAGCGTTTGGAATTCATATTTTTGCAATATTGAATATTATATTCACTCGATTTCTCATGTAGCGGTTTTGTTATTTTATTGTTATTCAAAAACGAATAACTGTAGATACATGAAAATTTTACTAAATGTTTATATTTTAATTTTCTATACACCATATAATTTTGAAAATATTTTGACTCTTTTTGGGCTGTTTACGGATATTGTCAGTTTTCAATATTTTCAGTTTTTTTTCTATAAATATCAATAAAATTGTATTTGTTGGGTAAAAAAGCATGACAATTTAATGCAAGGCTCCTGATATATTGCTACAATATGAGTGGAAAAATATTAAAAATACATATGCACAATTTTTTATTATAAGCATTTAAAATTCGAATTTTGACAAAATTTATCAAATTTAAAATTTAATAATTATATTGTAGTTAAAAACTAATAAAATGATCAACTTTTGAAAATTTAAAACTAGGTTCCGCGTAAATAGGTAAATATATAAATTACTTTATTCACAATAATATCATCAAATATACTTAGTGGGTTAGGTAAGTTAGGCTATAACTGACCGTTTTCGCTCAGAATCGATTTTCTTATACAATGATATTATATCATTGAATTAAATTTTAAAACCATCCGTTACAGTGACCCACTTGTAACCTACTGAACATCAGAGCGTCATCCACTTACCCACTTTTTTATTTTACGTTTTGGAAAACAACCAACAGACGACTACAATGTCATCTAATTTCCGTCCGAAAAATTATCAGGTGCCAATAAATACACAACGCTGTTTACACGTTATAGTTTGGCATATTCTCAGAAAGTTAAGTAGCAATGCCAGTATATAATATGTATAAAGTATACATCCTGTGAGTTGCACCAAGCAGGCCATCAAAACAATATTGTTATCATGATATTATGATATAAAAATTGTAGTCATTCTGAGTGTCAAACGAATATACCAATAACCCTATAAGTAGACAATTATAATAATCTTGTTATACCTATTATTTCCCCATTGTCCTACACATATAGGACACCTTATATCTAGAAAATTATGGGCAAATGACTTTATTTTAATTTTGTTTTGGTTTCCTAAGAATTAAAGTAGAAGGAAGAACTTGGAAAAAAGTAAATTTAAAAATAATATTAACCTTGAGCATGTATGGTTTAAACTTATTAACTTATAATAAAACACGTTTTCGATCACAAAATAAGTTATATTTTTACTGAAAACAACGTAAATATCTTTTAAAAATATTAAATATATTATAAAATACAATTAGGGACGTACTGTAAGTCAAATAAATAATTGTATTCAATGTATTCCTGAAACGACAATAAACCAAGTTAATATATTACTTTAATCTGTTTAGTACATAATTTATATTGAGACAAATTACGTATACTTTTGAACCCTATAAAGTATAATTTATAAATACCTACTATGTTCTTTTAAATGCAATTTTTGTAACCATATTTTGAAGAATATTATTCAAAATCACTTCCTATTATAGAAATAATATGATAAATATAAAATAGTTAAGAAAAATGACGTAGATACATAAAACTATATTAATTATTGTATAAGAACATTAATCGAACACTTAATTATTTCACAGTTAGCAATTATTATCATACTTTACATCATAGATATTTTATATTTAATTAACATACTTGACATGTTGTAGGTAATTACTTTAAAGAATATTAAATTAGTCATAACAATAAGAATAATAATATTTGTGTTTGTTACGTTGTGTCACACGATTAAGGTGTCGCTCGTTTATAAACGTAATATTTTTGAATGAAAGCGGGTCTCCCTGCAATGAAAGTCATGACCCTTATTATTTGATGATTTTTCTTTTTTACTATTTTAATGAAGGCAGTTACAGAGCACGTATTTATTGATCCTTGGGGAATAGACGTGACGCTTAGGTGTAATCCTGTTGTTTTTGTTGTTTATAGTTACTAAATCTGCAGGAAACTATTAAGTCTGTACTAAGATAACTAATTAGATTTCTTGTAAAAATAATATGTATATTTGATGATTTATACATAAATTAAAATCAATTAAACTAAAACAGTTAATTATTCCGAAACAAAAAATTATATAAGTACATACTTACTTAACTAACTGCATAGGTATTTTTTATTTATATGGTACCTATAGAAAATCAACCAATTAAAAAAAAAAGTTAAACAATAAAAGGTGGTATGCAAGCAAACACATTTATTAAATCGTACTTTCGACGATTAATAATATGAACATAATATTAATATACCTATTATAAATAAATATATAAGCCTACTTACTTCTCGAATGTTTTTCGATAAATTATTAAAATCTAAATTCTAAGGAGGTTGTAGGCAGTTGAAAAAATTTGCCGAGAATATTCAACACATCAACACATCATGACGTGATAGTTATTATACTACAGAGGGTTCACATAAAACTAATATGGACCTTATTATGTCTTTATTGGGTCGTCGGCAATTACAATTTATCGATTCGTAGAAGAATACATTTCTATCCCTGTTCATTTAAAGTTTCAGACATCCTAATAGAAATTTGAGTATTTGACCCATGATGTATTATATACGACAGTAAACATAAGTATTGTAAATGGCAACATTAATATTTCATCGACCCTTTCATGACCCTGGCAATAATTACACAACTATATAGGCGGAAACCGACTGTAATATAAACTGGACGGAGCACGCAATAGCTGTTTACTGGAAACCTAACAAAATATGTGATAAGTGATAACTAATATATTATGGCACAAGTGCACAATAATCTATATTTTATCCCCTAAATATATTTTAGAAAAATTGTTAGAATCAGATCTCAGATTGCAATCACATTATATTTTGTATATATTATGTATGAACGATATTTGTATATAATATACCCACTTCTAAGTGAGTAATTATAATTTATCAATTGTACGCTATATATAGGTAACTTTGATTTTTCAGTTAATTTTTTGATTGGAAGTGTAAATAAGTATAAGTATTGTAGTACCTACCTATCTAATCTATATTATGTTTGTAACGGGAAATAATTATTTTCTTTAATTTCAGCAAGACCGACGTACACAACACGTCATATACACAATACACATTACATAATTATATTATAATATATACCTTATACCGTATACAATACATTAAGTTAATTTTAATATCGAATATAGATAATTTATAAAGTAATAATCTTTTTAGAAGATATATTATATTTATTAGTATCGGGAGTAATGATGGGTAAATTCACGATAAATATAATTTTGGTCGAGATTTCAGTTTTATTTGAAAAACAACATTTATGAAAAATCCAACCGGAAATCTCCCATATTAAATTGTTTTTAATTTACCTATTTCTTTACATTATGGTATGTCGATGGCACCAATTTAATACATAAGTTGAAAATAAATAATATGATTTCATTTAAAATATATTTTGTCAAAACACACAATTCATTTAACACGGTTTAAGAAACTATTGTAACGTGATGGCATTTAAAAAGCAACGGCGCCATCCCCGAAGTCTAGTCATCAACTATAACCATTTTCGGCCATTTTCAATACTTAACAATAAATTCCGAAAGATGTCCTTTTTAAAGTAGTTTTCCCTTTTGGGTTTACAATGGAATTTGCCAAAAAAAAAAAAATAATAAATACCAAAATCGTTTATACTCCATTTAAGTAATATCTGAGGTAATATCTATATTGTCATTCCTGGACATATACAGGCGTCTAATAACTTTTCTATATACCTGACGAATAACAACCGTCTACTACGATAATATAGGGCGATCCATTCACATAATATAATATATATACACATTACACATAATATAGGTACCTAACAAAAGGGCGCCCAGACATATTATGTACAACAACTCTATAAGCCTCGAAAATGTTCTAATTCGACATCCTGCATTTTAACATAATATAATAGCAAATATAAAACGTCTTTTGATATAAAAATATTTATATGTAGGTACCTACATATATAATATTTATATATATATATTATTATTATACCTACAACTTCAGTCACAAAATTACTAAGCCCCTTTTTGCTTATGAATACGGAACTAATGTAGGATTTAAATACATGCAACTGAAATACAAACAACTATACATACGAGCGAACTACATGGTGCTCATTATTATTGTTCAACACTTTTCAAATATATATTATCCTCGATGGTCACAGTGACGACATTCGAACAATTATTTTTTGAATTTTTAGTGCACTTTTATCGAATAGAATATTATTAAACTATATCAGATATAGGTACTATATTATAATATTATATTATACACAACATACCTTTAATAATATGTTAGTTACTGCAGTTAATATTTTTTAGCGTAATAATATGCAAAGGTACCTGCAATTAGCTTGAAATAATATTTACATTTTCTATTAATATTGTATGTTAGGTAATTAAGAGGCTAATTATTTCCGTGTATCTATTGTGGTGTATCGTATTATACACGTTATTTATGAAACAAAGTATTAGACAAGAATAGTAAATTATAAATAGAAAATGTGAATTGCGAAGTATACCTATACATTTTTTTTATCACAAATAATTACTTAAAATTTTATTATATGTACAATGTACCTACAACGTTGAATGTTCTTTCAAGTTATAGTTACAATTAGCAATACACCATAATATTATATTCAAACAAATTAAACTAGCTGGTACCAAAGAATTTCAATTAGCTATAAGTTATAAGTATTATAACTTAGGAGTTAAGTGTAAAATAATATTTTCCAGAATATTTTTAATCGATTTTGCTATATATACAATACATTATACATATTATTATTAAAAATTAATAACTGAAAAACAATTGTATGTGATGTGTTTGATAAACATAAATAAATATAATGATGATGATTCAAAATCAGCGTGTATCTATACGTGCAAATGGGCTGCTACATCTATCTTCATACTCTTTAAAGTATGTATTGTAATTAATGCGGCTGCAGTGTCTATTATTTTTAGTGCGATACATGCTGCACTATCGCACAGTATAAACGAGAGAAAAAATAGTAGGGTTATGCGGACTTGTGATACGGGGGCTCCTTTACAAAAGAATAAAGAGCATTTTTCAAGTACTGCAGTGTTCATTTCCCTATACATAGAATGCGAATGAAAAGAAGTATAAACACAAGTGGCAAAATCAATGAATACCAATGTTGTTTCCATATCACATAATAAAAAATGATAGAAATTTTAAAAAAAAATTCTAATGAGAAGAAATATGAAATATCTTTTTTCAAATCGATTTATCAATGTGCGCGCAGTATATAACATCAAAGTCAAATAAAATATATATTATTATCAGCTAAATTATACATATTATTATTTTGAAGAAATAAGTACTACATTTTCAAGTGCAGTAACAAAACAACTATTCAACTTTTTACTAGGTAAAGTATAAAACTAAGGCCTATACATTATTATTTTTAAATGTTGTAACCGCATCCCCTGTATAACTATAGTAATTTTATTTTAATCGCTGTGGATTAAAACTTGCAAAAAGAGTTATAGAAACACTATTGTTATAACACTTAAAGTACCGCACCATTTAATTGTTGATGTCATAATTGTCTTCTAATTAAAGAGAAACTATGTATGTTATTTTAACGAATACGGAATAGTTAAGGTTAGGGGGGTTAACCTATTAGATGGGAATTACTAATTATACTATATCAGACACGCTACCGCTGCTACTATATACATTAAAAACTTTATTCACAGCTATAAGTAAATAAATGCTTATGAAATAGTATGTACCTACATTATATAAATAAAAAAACGTTTACAATTTATCTGAAGTCATAGACTACCTATATAAGAACCTACTAATAATAATTATATTCATTCAAAATGTCAATAGTTATATTTTAGTTTCTGAGCGGAGCGATCAATGTATTGATTTTATAATGATGTATATTTTTATTTTATTTTATTTTTGTGCTTGAAAACACATATTTTTACTGAATAAAAAACGCTTAGATTTTCCACTTAAAAGGTGGTTTCTAGTAGAAAATGGATCTAGATGATGTATTGGAGTGTCAAAATTTGTAGTACTTTTCAAAATAACCGATAAAAACAAAAAAAAATTAAGGAAAACTGGAAATTTTAGTACCTATTCATCATTTTTAATATTCAAAAAAGTTAATACAAGGATATATAGGTTTTTCTTACGAGAATTAAATTATATAAAACTTTGGCGTCTAAATTTTGACGAAATTAGATATTCACGCGTAAATTAAAGATTTTCCTGGCGATTTCTCATCAAACGATTTTATTTTTTGTAACTCAAAAAATATTAATCTTAGAATAAACTTGAAACATTTCACTGTTCTTTATCACTTTCTATACTCAATCAAAAAATATTTAGACTCATTTCAAGCTATTTAAAGGCATTTGAAATGCTCGATGATTTTTTTACGTGTTGATAACAATAACATTTATGAGAAATTTTAATTTTAAACTAAATAGTTTCTATTAAAGTGTTGTTACGTAAATTAAACTTAAGAACATTATAAATCACGAATCAAATAGCCAATACGTAGACATTAAAATAAATAAAATTTAAAAAAAAAAATTAGAATTTTAGACGTAGGTACCTATGGTTTTATGTGTAAGTCACAAAACTTCGTTTTACAGACGAGTTATAATTTGATAAGCTTATTATTGCACATGTATACCTATGGTGGTAGGTACTTTGAAAGATAAATATTACATATTATTATATATTTACATCTGCATATAATCCACGAGTCAGAAAAAAAAACTGTAGGGCTTCGCATAAATCGTCGACCCTTTAAATTAGACCCAAAATAACCTACAGAGAATATATTTGTTGAAATTAAGATACATACATTATGCGTTCTAAAAGCGTCGATGTATCTGGCTTATTCACGTTGAACAAAAACTTGTATTGTGCATATTATGTTTTAGTCGAATCGAAGCTGCGAGAAACGTTACCGCATGCATGTAACCGAGTGCATACATAATAATATAATACATTATATTATCGCATTTTCCAATCAAAATAATAATAATATAATTGAGAAATACTAACTCGTGCGCGCAACCGGATTCATGTACTTACTTATGTGAAGAACTAAAACACATAATATTATACTAGTAGGTACCTAGGATAAAATATGTTTAATAACACAATAATAATATATTATAATAGACGGGCGACGGCCAAGTGTGGTCACGCCTTTTTCATTGGTTTTTGCCGCGTTCACCTATATATATATATATATATATCATATAATAATATATAATATAAAAACATTATAATATGTATTCGGTGCGTATAATAATATTATAACACTGACGTATATTATATTCGTACGATTTCAAAGATAACACCTGCGCGCGCGATGAGGCCCGACATAAAAAAAAAGCGGACACACAAAGGGTGCATCTGGGATGTAATCTCGGAAAAGGTGAGCTCCCCCCCCCCACCACCATTCCAACCTATACTGGCATACGGCATAGATTATACAAAGGTATAGACCGCCGCGCGCACTAAACGCGATATATTATCTTGAACCGTAAAAATTACTACCGAAATAATATCCTTAACCACAGTTTTCGAGCCGCGAGTAATCGTTGAATGGTTGTAGCTAGGGATGCAGAACATCGTACTCGTATAACATATTATAGGCCACCCCCGCGTACGTTAAGATATTATATTACGCACACAAATACTCGAATACCTAACATATATTACGACCCTTTACTCTTCATCAACGATATTTGTTTTGTTATAGAAATACAGTTGGAACCGATGGCAGTATTATCAACGTTTGCAAGGGTGACCAATCGATAATTTCGACCGAAACCTTATATCCTGTATAAACCTAAATATATATGTACGGCACGGAAGAATTCGAGTGAAAAGGGTAAGATCCCGGGTAAGATATTTTAACGTGTCTATCGCGTGATTTTCACCAGAACTATTATTATTATTTCAGATGTCCATTGTTTATAATGCTATAAGAAGATGCTACACCAGTAGTTGTAGCCAATAGGTATGTGTTATTTTTATCCAAACCTTTCACACGCGAAGTGACAATATGACATGCGACAGATAGATGCATACCTAGATAGATATTATAATTAATTAGATTATTAAAATAATATTCCATAAATTATATTATACGGCCACCAGTGTATTCAGATGAAGGCTTACGATTAGTACCATAAATAATATGCTGGTGTATTAAAAACGTTTTCACGGGTATTTAAAATCTATTTATTTTTTTTAAAATAAGCAAAAAAATCGTGACTCAATTTATATTTATGCGAGAACTTTATTATACTTAAAACTGATTTTATATCCATATTACTTATAAATCATCACCAATGATTAAACATAAAATACTTTTATTACTTATAACTAAAGACTATATAGTATAATATAATTGTAGATGCTTTTACTACTTTTAGCACAAGTTAACTATACAATTTATTAATATATACCATTAATGTGATTTTAGAAATTGTATATATATTATCTACCAATATCATTTTATTATAACTATTATTTTATACAATATACCTACATTTTTAGATAATACTTTTACATTTAAATTTTTTATTTAAACTGTATAATTAGATATTCAGAAATATTCCGAAAAAATGCATGCTACTACAAAGGCCATAGAAAATATTTTTTTATAATATTGGAAGTGATTTCCGTTGACTTTTTTTGATAAATGATCGACTATAAAACTATAAGCACTAAGCACTAAGCAGCAATGTATAACAAAGTTTAGTGTCGCATATACGATATACTACTACAACACACGCAAACATTATTCCTATATTATCATTCATCAGCAGCAATGGCCAATGAACATTGTAAATATTTTGCATAATAGCAATAATAATCGTGTGTACACAATCCAAGTACGTACAATCGATATCGGCTGCACTATACACATTAAAATGTTGGTCGTTTAGTGGTGCGCAATGGGAGTTATGGGACTTATCGACGTGCACACATTTTGGTATAGATCAATTATTATAAAAGCCTAAAAAACACGCATCGATAGCTTTATTGGACAGGTTCCCAATTGTGTGCCAAGTGTCTAAAACAAAATCTAAACAATCTGGCAATGAATTGAACATGATAACAATATTATAGTGGATGCGGGAATATACAAATATTATAATATAATATTATTTTATCATCCCGTCCGCGAGATATTTCCTGTACGTAATCTTATATAGGAAGACAGAAACAGATATACGTTCAACGCTCCGGTGAACGTTTTCACAAATATAGAAACGTGCTTGCTTCTACCTACAACCCATAAATAAATAAATCCACTAAATCTACTTATAGAGCTACGCCGTAAAACCGTATAAGAAATCTCTCAAATTTTAATATACTCCTCCACACATTACACATTTTAATTTAGTTCAACTGTCACAGTCAACACAAACATCTCGACAAACATAGATAATTGCGGGGATAATTGACTCGATCTTAGAAAATATTATGATTTTATCATTGAATTGTTTTTGTTTATTTTTTTTTTATCGATAGAACTATAATGTTTTATAAACATACTATTATTGTTAACACAAGTAAGCTTGAAGAGCACCCAGGTAAAGATGCACGTAAATAAGTCCTCTATTGTTCAGCAGAATATAATAACGCCTATTATATTATTAATTAAATGAAAATTTAACATAATAAAATGTATTTGTATTTATGTAGATATAGGCTATAATGTATAGCCTATAGGTACATCGAACACATTGTGTACAGTGGCAAACTTTAATCGAACATTGTAAACTAAAATCAAACACTTATTTTAAAAATATTATGGTTCATAATAAGTGTTCATGTTATTACAACAATAAATGTTAAAACCTTATAAGTTCATTCACGTTTACTTTTATATGATAAGACAAATTGTAATACTTCTTTGCACGAGTTATAAACTTGTAACTGATAAGAGCTAGCAATAATTAACATAACAACATGTATAATAAATAATAACAATGTATTAATTGATAATAACTTACCAAAAATATAAACAAAACCAAGTTAAATTATACGAACTATTTGTCAATATTATTAGTTTTTTTTGTTTTCAATTTAATTCATTATTTTTAAAGTGGAGCAAGTAAATTTGTATTTATTACTATTAAATTGTTTAATATTAACTCAATATAAGTACTAGGTGTACTAGGATATAAACCTATATTATTATTTATTATAAAATCTATTTACATTTATAAAATATTTATGTATAGGTAGGTACACAGATAAGATTAATTTAATTGAATATTAAAAGTATTTTTGTGAATATTATAATATTTACAATCACTATTTATAATTAAAAAGAATAGGTACTGCAGGATTAAAACACGTAATATATT
Source organism: Acyrthosiphon pisum (assembly GCF_005508785.2). Taxonomy (NCBI): domain Eukaryota; kingdom Metazoa; phylum Arthropoda; class Insecta; order Hemiptera; family Aphididae; genus Acyrthosiphon; species Acyrthosiphon pisum. The sequence continues at coordinate 21,402,393 of NC_042494.1, read as the reverse complement.
ATTATATTATATTATCCATTCGCCATTTATCAATATAAGGTTACAACATTTTACATTGTCCATTATAGGCGTTATTTAGTATTAACAAAAAAATCTCTGGTGGATATTCTATTAAGTTCAAGATACTAAATTAAAGATTAAATCAATTTTCAAATACTGTTTCAACCTCGGTTTCAACGTTCATATTATTATTTATTAGGTAGGTACATATTATTATTATTGTTAGTTATTTATTGATACACTCAAGAAATCCCTACGTCCTATACGAGGTCCTATATATATTTATGTAATTAAATATGAGAAATAGAAACACAATTTAAAATAATTATTATAGGTAATACTATGGAAATTTAATTTAGACGTATATTATGAAAAATCAATGGTTGAAAAACAACATAAAGTATATGTTATAGGTAGGTATCACATATAAGTACATACAAAGAATTTTAGGTAGTTAGTGCAAATACAACACATTTTTTATTCAATAAAATATTCACGTTATTACCTATGTATATAATATTCCTATGTTAAGTTTTTTTATTATATAGGCACTAATAAAAATGTTAAAACTCTAAAAACCGTTTAAATGATTAATAATTCTGAATATGTAAATGGCATAACGATGACTTCATGAGCTTTTTAAAACATTTTAAATTTGTTAAAACATTGACTCGATAGCGTTTTGATAAAATTTAAGTTCATATAATAATATATTTTCAACAGCATAAGATTTAAATTCGCAGAAAATAGAAGTCTAGTTGTTTGGATTGAAAAGTTTAGCCCGTAAACCAGAAATCCCGCCGTTATCGTGTTACTCGTTTCGACAGTGCAATAGCTTTAAATCTGGAATCTCAGGTTCCATACGGCATCCGTTACTGCATATTGGACCAATAGATACCACTGTATTCTCTCCCATTAATATAACTATCCCCTCGGTACGTAATTTATATCACGGAACTACCTATATATATGGTAAAGTACTTTTACCGCGATGGGTTAATCCATCCGTAAATTATTTCACTATTTACAAGACCAAAATCGATCTTTCATCTCCACAAATTTTAGCTTTTGACGCTATACTTCCTACGTGATAAAGCTAAATTATTCTTTTTATTCGAAATACTATACACAATTAATAAACTAAAGTAATAGTAGGATAATAATAAGATAATAATAATAATAATAATACTGATAATCAGTACCTAGGTTATGTTAAATATTTGTAATAAATAGGTACCTATATCTACAAATTATTACAATATAATATTATATTTAATGCTTTATAATATTATTATGTACTTATACCTACGATCCAGAGACCTGCAGTGTACAATTTCATAAATTAAATTCGATAATTAACCACATATTTAAGCAGTAACATCACACATTCAAGAGGGAGTGTCGAATAATCAAGCATTATTCAATGGGTCCAATGTCTTGTTCGTTAAATTCGTAAAAGACGTCCAGAATCAAAATATATGTAACAATTAGTACATTTTAAAATATATAGCAGTCTAATTTACTATAAATTTTAGGTATAGCAAGCATATTATTATATTATTTCGTAACGAATGACTTAACATAACATTTAAACTATAACTATAACTTATAGTCGCTATTATACGAGCTATTATGCATAATATTAGGTATGTAGGTAATACGCCAAACGACGCCAAAGTATTTATCATGAAAAGAAATTACGTTTAATTAAAAGTACTTTTTTTAATTAACCTTTTATTACTTGAATGAGGTACCTAATACAGTTTAACGAGTAAACTGAGTAGATCAATGAATTATGGGATTAAAATGTATCATTAATAATTTGCTTTATTAGATCCTACATTTATAGATGAATTTTAGAATAACCTAAGTCATAACTCATATCTGATATTCTGGTTACATTTTTTTAAACATATTATGATTCGGAAAATTGAAAAATGTAAATTAGTTAAACTTGTATACAAACGAATTAAGTACTTTATCGTCGTCTTATACTACAATTTTAAGATCTTAACAACATTTCTTAGTTTTATAGAAAAAAAACCGGGAATGTGAGATTACTTTAAAATAATGTAGTTAACCTATATTACAGTTTGTTAATTTTAAGACAAATATAGGTACAATATACCTCTCTACGTATTGGTCAAGTGTATTAAGCTGATATCTAAAAATATAATTTTTTGGATAACACCAAAATAACAATAAAATTGGTATAAATTATATACGTTAATTTAAATTGCAGATCTTACTTTAAGTTAAAAAAAAATTAATGGATATCTTGTGTTTTACCGGCAAATGGTTATATGATGATTATAGGCATTTGAAACTTACCACGTACTACAATATGATTTGTGAAGTTCATCAGCATGCAATTTATTATTAGTGATTGTGGAGATAACATTGTATACATGTTTCATAAAACACTTTAAAACAACTTTTGGTATCAGACTAATGAAATATTATTGGCAGTGGTCGATAAATGCCATAATCATTTACTGCCTACTGACATAATACTGTTTCGTAAATCAAAAATCGTTTCAAAGCAAAATAAAAAAACGTCTAAAGCTCAATCATTGGACTTTTTAAAATGTTTCGAATATCTTGCGACAAATTTCAAACGGCCTTATCGCCTTAAGGATAAATAATGTTTATTATCCACCATAAGTATGAAAAGGAGAGGTGGAAAAACACCGCGAAATCCTCGAACAACACGATAGGTATGTACCCATTACACAATATAATAGTGTACGTTATTCACCTTGAACACGTGCGTGCGGCAGCCAGATCTGTGACACTTCTTCGCGATTCGCAGAACTGAAATCTATCTACCGATAGATGTATCGTTCGTGACATCCTCATGACCCGGTTAAGGAATAATAATTATATTAAATCCGTCATGAGTGCCTATCTACAGAATTCGAATAATTTGCATTGGTTTCTCGGCGATTCTAAAGGGTAGGCAGGTAAGCTACAACTGTAGAGTGCCTACTCGCGACGCGCAGCATCTGAGGTGTGATTTATACCAAACACGGAGAAGAGAACGCGATCCATTATTAAACCAGTCGTCGGATATATTATAGGTACTGTAGGAAACCGGCAAAAATAACACGTTAGATCGTTTCGAAATTAGAACGCGGCGGCGGGGCCTCGAGCGCTTAAAAATCTACCAACAATTTTGTGTAGAACCCGTGGGTAGGTAACCGTGGTTGGACGACTAGACGTCTAGACCTACATAATATTATATTAGCTGCGTTATAGATCCCGGACAAACACCTACGATCCCGCGACAAGTCTTCGGGACGCGATTTCTCGCAATAATCGTACACAATATAATAAATTTAGAAACGTAAAATATTATAATATTAGGTGCGGTAAAGCTACAGTCGAGTTACTTACGATTTCTGGTGCGGCCAGGGCTGGTCAGACAAAGTCGATCGATGTGGATCACACAGCACGAAACGGTCGGTGTTATCGGCGCGCACGTGAGGCCAAAACGCGAAAACTATTGATAACAGAACGGCGGCGGCGGAGCTAGCGAGTTGCGCGCGTGTGTCGCCGTCGGGCCACCAACAATACACTGCATTCCGATCGGACGGGAACTGAAGCGGTGGCGGCGGCAACGGCAAGCACGACGACTGACAACCGGGAAGTGGGTAGGCGGGCGGCGGCGGTGATCACGCACGGAAAACGCGGGCGCAGCGGTGCGCGCGCACTCACGAACGCGGTCGACGGCGCGAGGGGACCGGTGATGAGTGGGCGCGGCGGGGAAGTGCGTGTGTTTAGTGACGGGGTGGGTGGCGGTCACCGGCGGAGCGGCGAGTGTGGCGGGCAGGCTGGCGGGCGGCGGAATCGGTGTTGCCAACGGCTCGCTGCCAAAACACCGGGCACCCCGCTGGCGTTCGGCCGACGGACAGCCTCTCGTCATATTATTATTATTATTAATTTAGGTATTTGTGTCCTCGGCGCCCCGTCGGCCAATATTGACGGACGGACCGCAATTTTTTTCACCCCCTCACCAAAACGCACGCATTTCTTAGATACCTTTATTCCTCCCCGACGACGAACGCCTAGGTATCGGCTTACCCCGCCCGCCCTCCTGCCATCACACCCGCGACCGTATAGCGCCGTAAATTAATATCGCACTGACGCCAGACTATACGCGCGTGGTTATACTATAATACACAACTATAGTAACTACTAACTTCACAACACCAATATACATTATACACCCAACACCCATGTGGCCCATATGGCCAATTGCCATACTATAATATAATAATATCATGTAGGCAAATCGTCGACATACGTCAACTATAATATATTATGGAATATAGCAATATATTTTACACACTTAACATATACATAATAAATTATACATATACATTATATATTTATATAATTATACATTATGATGTATACAATACAAATAATACAATTATATAGCCATAGGTATACTACCCAGACAGCATTTTTTTGTTTAATAATATTATTATAACATTATAATAACGAATAATATTAGTATAACGTTGTTATAATACTATTATAATATTATCATTACAAAATGCTGTCTGGGTAGTCATATACTATAGTATATTAAATTGTACTCTAGTCTCTAACACGTTTACCTAACAGAAAATGTCAGACCACCTTCACTTAAATTAACCTATACTATATATGGGCAAAAAAAACCTACTCAATACTTATCGCTTTTAATAGATATAAATATTTACAAATCTTCGTTCGATAAAAAATCGCATAGTTTAGCCCAACAATGTTGCACTCGACACTCGCAGTCAATCTATATAGGTGTATACCTTACCTTTGTCCATTTTATCCAAGACCATTTTTATTATTTTATTGTTTGTTTATAGTTTGAATACGAATTTTAACTACACTTACTCAAGAATGTATTCAACTTACTATATTTATTTAAATTTTAAATTAGTTGGTCAATATTTTAAATTCTGAGCGGAGCGATAAATGTATTCATTTTACAATGATGTGTGTTTTTTTTTGTTTTTATGTCTGTCATCACCTCACTATGCTCAAAATTTCCCAGTAGTTTTCAAAAGCAACGTGAAAAATAAAATAAAAATCTGTTTTCGAAAAAAATCGATTTTGGTTTTTGGTGCAACTGTCAAACAAATGACCGTACATGAAATTTTAACTGAATGTTTATATTAGCATTTTCTATACACCATAACATTTTCCAAATATTTTGACTTGTTTTGAGCTGTTTACGGACATTTTCAGTTTCCATTTTTTTTAGTTTTTTTCCATAAATATCATTAAAATTGTATTTGTTCATTAAAAAAGCTTTAAAATTAAATAAAATGCCTTAGTATATTGTTTCAAAGGCAGATGAAAAAAATCAAAAATCCATAGTCACATTTTTTTTTTATAAGCATTTAAAGTTCAAATATTGACAAAATACGTAAAAATAACGAAAATTTGCAAATTTTCTTTTTAAATCTAAGATTTGAAAATGTAATACAAGATTCCTCATACATTTTTCTACCTTTATCAACAAAAAAAAAATGCCTATAAGAAAGTCAAAATAAATTGTTATGAGCATTTGAAATTCATATTTTTACAACATTTGATATTCACTCGATTTCTTATATCTATATGTGAGAATTTTCTTATTTTATTGTAATTAAAAAACAAATGACTGTAGATATCTACTTGAAAATTTCACTGAATGTTTATATTATCATTTACTATACACCATACAATTTTGAAAATAATTTGACTCTTTTCGAGCTTTTTACTGACATTGTCAGTTTTACAATTTTTTAGTTTTTTTTTCTATAAATATCAATAACATTTTATTTGTTGGGTAAAAAAGCGTGGAAATTTAATGCAAAGCTCCTGATATATTGTCCTAATAGCAGTTGAAAAATATTAAAAATACATATGCACAATTTTTTTTTATAAGTATTTAAAGTTCAAAGTTTGACAAAATTTAATAATTATTTTGTAGTTAAAAGTTCATAAAATGTTCAACTTTTATAGCTAAGGATTGGAAATTTAAAACAAGATTCCACGTAAATAGGTTATATTATATAAATTACTTTATTTACCTTAATATCATCAAATGTACTTAATAATATCATATAGGCTGATTGACCGTTTTCGCTCAGAAGCGTTTTTCTTATACAATATGATATTATATCATTGAATTCAAATTTAACACCATCTATTACAGTGACCCACTTGTAACCTACTGTACATCAGAGCGACATCCACTTACCCACTTTTTTACCCACCTTGTTTAACTTGCACTATGTTTAACATTTTTAACTAAAACGTTTATTACAAAAATACCCGCGTCTATAAAGAAACAATAACTGCAGTATAATGTATATATAATATAATATTTTAATACCTAGCTGGTACCTATATATAAGTAAAAAACACTTGCACACGTTTTCAAAGAAAAAAAATTACGAGATGAGATGTTGAAAAAACTAAAAACAATATTTACCAAATCATTTTTGTAAGTCTAATTGTTTCCTTATTATTATATACTTCCTTATCATTTGAACTTATTCGAGCGAATGTAAATAATAGTTATTACTTGTTACGATATTACTAAATATAAAGAAATAATAGTCATATAAATATATAATATAATTATGATACATATTATAATAAAATGTTGTAATGACTTATGTCGAATAGAATTCGAATATAAATCATTTAATCATAACATCATGTAGAATTTCATATTTGTATTCAACAATATTTTTCATTGTTCATGTTTTAGTAAGGTTTTAATGGTTTTATACTGGTTAGTGGTTAGTGAATATTCACTGAACTCTGGTAAGTAGACCATTTATAATTATAAATACCTAATTTAGATAACTTAATACCTGCAGTTATATATTATTTTATTATTATTTAGTTTAATATAGTTACCTACCCATAATATAATATACGAGTAGATAGGTACCTACGTATTTTATATCGACTCAATAATATATTTATATAATATGTACATATTGAACCTAATACCTATTCGACTATATAATAAGATAAAAGTTTGAACTAAACAGCAACACAAATAAATATATAGTTATTATAAGAAAGTTAAATAGGTAGGTACCTATACTTGTTTGAATTTCAAATAAATTTCTGTATTATTCTAGGTGTACTTAACATTTATACTATATACTATATATACATACACTATTGTGTATGCAATTAAGTTTAAACCATTGTTTGTATATTTTTTATTTTCAAAAACAAAATGTACCTACTACCTATAATCACAATAGTTCCATGAACTTTAATTTTCTAAGTAAGTTATTATAGCTATAGGAACACAAAACTCCAATTTTAAAAACGTTTTACCAGAAAATCAAATACACTCGGCCTATCTCAGCTATTTTTAAAGTTTTATAAACAATTTGAAAGAACATAATAAAAAGATTTATCATACCTACTTTAATATATATACCTAGCTACCTATTTTAATATATTTTTTGTATGAACTTTAAATTGGTTTTGGTTATATTTTGAAAGTTGTTGATTATATAAATTATTAAGTATTGTATTACCAACATAGGTATAATATATTGTAACAAAATATATTCTGGAAAATCTGTTTTTAAACAAATCGTTGTAGTTGTATCTATATAAAACATGTCGATATTGCGTATCATTAATTATACCTACCTATTAGAAGTTAAATAATATTAAATAGGTATACTACAATATTGACCGTTGTTTCTGTTTATGATAAAATATATTAGCTACAATAATATTTAAAAATTGTGTATAGGTATAATGATTCAATATGAATCTCCGTTCTTAAAATGTGATACCATAATAAAATGTATACGTTACTTTCTAGTTGGATCCTAGATTCAAATGTTATACTATATTGTCTATTGGGCCCCGTGCTAAAAATCATATACTATATTTGGGTAATTTGGTCCAGAAATAAAACATGTTCCTTTCCATTATAACAGAATTTAGGAGTTTGTATACTGTCCGTAAGTTATCATCTAGTTATTACAACAGGTACCTATATATACTTACCTATATTTAAAATTTTTTTCTCTTTTGCATGTCTTTTTCTTAAATTTAATAATTTAATGTTTAATATATTATAATGTTCGTGATTTACAAACGTTCGTCCTCTGGTTGAATATTTGCAAAACCATTTATTAATAATATTATAATATACCTATATGTTAATAGACAATAGTTGGTTTGAAATATATATACCAATAAAATAACAAAGGATAGGTATAGTATAAGTATAAGGAAAGTTCTGTAATCATAAATTAGTAGGTATAGGTACATCATTTTATTACGACAAGATAAATAATTGTATACAGACTTAATTTCGAACATATTATTTTTATACGCCTGGGACCCAATTTGTACATCATTTAAAACTGTTTATTATTTTCCGGACCCAACGTATGGTATGGGATAGAGCCAATGTATATAATCATAGGCGCAAATAGGGGGGGGG
>NC_042494.1:21372890-21393617 GCF_005508785.2 Acyrthosiphon pisum | reverse complement strand
AAAATCAAAAATAACAGCACCCTATTGAAACTTGCGAACGAAAATTTGCTATAACGTATGCGTGTAAGACGGAGACAACACATGCGGGTGCGACGTCCTCTTAAGCTTATTCGATATTATCAAATTAAAGCCCTATTACCCCTACTAGCCCCCCCCCCCCCCAATCTCAAACGCTATTTGCGCCTATGACTATATAGTATATAAATATGTTTGTCATACATACATACATACATACATACATACATACATACATACATACATACATACATACATACATACATACATACATACATACATACATACATACATACATACATAGGCCTGTATATCAAACAATTTCAATTTCATGTTCTGACTTGGTAATTTAATAGTGATAAAAAAGAAAAAAATGCTGACTACCGAAGTGTCTTCCACAGAAATGCCATTTTATCCACTTTCCATTTTACTGTAGCAAATAGCAATAGTTGTATATAAATTGAACTGTATAGTTTATATACCAAGATTGTGTATTATAATGTGTAGACTTATATATGTATTATGAGTATCATATTTCAGTATAAGAAATAAGAATCATAATATAATGCAATAATTTTATTAATTATACGATTTACAAATAATATTCTTGTTAATTTATTTTGATGATCTACTAATCCTTCAACAATGAAATAAAATAAGAACCAAACAATAATTATATTATAATATATAAGTATTCTATAGACATCCAAGAGTAAGTAAGTAATTCTTATTAGTTAGGTACCTATATCTATGACCTATGTCCTATATATTAATGTTATTAGTTAATAATTAGGTATTTCGAAAGTGTATTTATTATTCTAATTTTAATTTAACTTTCAATGAAACTATTTCATAATGTTCCCTACTTATTAGTTATTTTTTCTCTAAGTGCAGATATTTACCTGCGTCGTTAATACGCAGCAAGTAAATTAATTTCTGTCTAATTTCGTTCAATCATTTTGTCATTTTGAAATAAACTTTTAATGCTTTAATAAAGCAGCTTTAATGAATAAATCTACTATAGTTAATAATTAGTTGTTTCCATACTTTAAGTTCTTTAAACTAATTTCTATTTATCTTTTACCTATTTTTACCTAAAATGCACACTTTTTATATAAGTTTTTCCTACTAACTTTTCTTCAAACTATTTTAAAATGTATTTTATTTACATTTTAATAAATTATCACACTATAAGATATTAACCTTCATGTTTTTGTAAAGTACTAAAGTACCCAGTACCTACAATGAGTCTTATGAATTTTTTGTAAAAAGGTATTGTATAAATAAATAATTCTAATAGAAATAGCGTGTTATTGGTATTATTTGGCTTCACATTTAAGTATGGCGTTCTTTAATATATTATACAAAATGTAAATTAAAAAACTATAATATAATATGTATACTATAATAGTATAATATTATAATTAACTATCTATAACACTATAAAGAATCCAGAACTGTACACCACTTATTCAGTTTTCTAATACTTATTAGTTATTACTATAATATTTACAATTTCTTCTAGATTAAAATATTTTTTTTTTTTGATAGGTTTAATACTAGGTATAATGTGTTATGTACCTACTAATAAATGATAAATCGAAATATTTATATTGCTGTGTTATAAATTATTATAGCCATTTCGCATATTATTTTGTGCTTTTATAATAAATGGTTTATTTTTATAAGTATTATTATATGTAAACAATTATTACGATTTTATTTTTGTAAAATAGGTGATATTTAATAACATTATTAAGAGCTGTTATTGTTATTGTTATTTCGTATTCGGTGTCAGTCCATCAGTCGACAGCCGTATTCGTGTATTCGTATTTTTTACGAAAGTATCATTTTTTTTTTTTACTCTTATATTTTTCAAATTATACGTTTTTACTATAGTGTATTTCTACTTTTTAGTTAGGTTACTTGTAGGATGACAATAAATTGCTAAGAAATTTAAAAAAAATAATAGTTATTTTATTACAATATTATTTAAGTAACGATTAAAGTAACTTGATCACATTTATCTCTCTAAGTAACGAGTAAATAGTAACTTAATTAATTTTTAAAAGTAATTTACCCAACATTGGTTATAAATTAGGCTGAACTGATTTTCGACAACAGCCAACCGCATAAGTTATAGGTAGTTTCGCAGTTGGTAAGTATTAAAATATTATTTCTTATAATATTACGAGCTGTTAATCTGTTATTAACTGTTAAGCCAGTATCCTATACCTATGTACCGTAGAATGGCGTTTGAATAAACTTGGTAATCAATCATAATCCGTTTTCAAAATCAAAATACCTCAAATCAAATCCTTACAGACGGGCTACAGTTTTGTCTAGTTTTTTGGCCTTTATAGGTACCTAACACTTTTTTTTATTCACCTGGAGCCCCCTCAAAGTTAAATTAAATGAGAAAATACTCTTAAGAATTTGTCTGTATCAAAGTAGTATATTTTACTAATATCATACGTATATTTTGTTTCACATGATTTATATCAAACTATCAACCATAAATCATATTATACTATACCAATTACAAACATTAAACTAAATAAAATATAAATTCACCATAGAGTATAGTTATAAAAATTATAGATGATATTATATTTTTAATTTTGATAAAAATAAATAATTATTGTTAAAATAATTGAGGTTTTAAAAATAAATTACCTACCATATTATGTTAGGTACTTGGAAAGAAGAATATATTTTTTTTTCTTAGCTTTAATATAATAATATATTCTAGTCAAAGAATGGGGATTCATTTTCAATAATTTATTATAAATAGGTACCTACGTTATAAACTTATAAAGTATTATATTATTATTACCTATATGAATAAATTAATAATTTACAAATTAAAATACACACATCAATAATAATACGATGCGTTTGACTCTAGAAAATTGCAGTTATAAATAATAGGTATACGTGCTTTACGTACTTATATATACTACAAATTTGTAATCTGTATAAGAACACATATATACAATGTGCATCGGAATTCAGCATAATATATTGGCATATAAATAAAATGTAAATTTCCATATAGTGAATGCGCGTGTATATATGTGATTCCTTATGGATTTATGAGCCTGAGAGTTTAATAAAGCTTTGAATTAGTTTAAGAAATTTATATTCTAAACACACGTGGCACTAAAATATGTAATAATATTTGTAGGTAGGTAGTAGGTACCTATTTGTACTTTAATACTAAAAAAAAAAATGTATTCACTAGAGTAATCAATAAAATATGTCATAATAATATACGAAATTACAAATTATATTAACCTCTTCATGCACGAATTAAATTGATAAGACCACTGATAACAACTGATAACAGAAAATTAAAAAAATTGTATTAAATCGAGAAATCATAGCTCAGTGTTGATCTGATGTTTGGAACGTTATACGAAACGTTACGAATATTATCGTGTAATCATTTAGGTTATGACAATAATTCTCAATTTTATACGATTTTATGAAATTATTTTCATAAGTGATAACAGTAGGGTATCATATGATACTTCGTGCATGAAGAGGTATTAACTTTTGATACGATTTTCGTTATTTATTTTTCAATTCTAATTAATTGTACGTCAAACTATTTATAAATATTAAATTTTAACAAAAGATCTGTATGCACGTGTATTCACTATTTAAAGACGTGATACGTGAATATACCTATGGTTTTGTTTGTGTTTCAGTTACGAGTAATGTGGTCCACTGATAATAGCTTTTTGAAAATTGACATTACATATTAATATATTTATCTTCAAATAATTAAATTCTTTTATAAAACTACTTTCATAATAATTTATACAACTCTACCTACCTAATTAGCATGTAATTTACTTTAGTTTATCAATATTTTATGCATTACGACGTTTAATGAATAAAAAATCTTTAAATATCAATAAAACTTTCCTAAATACTTTTTTTTTTATCAAAACATACCCGTATATGGGTACTAATCGATTTTCTCCAGAATCTTTCAAACAAATTATTGATATTATCTTGAAATGAAAGTTATTCATAAGTGCTATAGAAATGAAATACAATTAGGTATGGTAATAATATTTAATTCAACATTTAAAACTATATAGGATATAAATAAATAGAATGAGTAATTCAAATTTTCTAAAATGTTAAAATGGTTTTTACGAAAACAATTTCGCTGTCTTAAAAATAAATCCACAGTGGCGTACATAGCTATTTTCAATAGTGGAGGAGGGGCATATTAAAAAATTAAATACATAATAATATATACATTATATATATTATATCAATGCATCAAAATTCAAAACATGTTGTTTAACAATGTTTATTTATTGTCAAAAAAATGTATATATTCTTTTCGTTCTTATTATTTTAAAAAATTCAACTGTAAGTACTAAGTACAATAATTATTATAAAACATGCAACGTATCAGGAATTAATCAAAATATGATATAGCATTACATGTGTCCAAATCTAATAGCGTAGGTAGGAAGCAAAATTATAAACAGCTATAATTATAGCATATATTGGATCATTCACACATCTATAAATATTCTTTGATAGTCGACCCTAGTGTTTGCGTTTGAACAAATTTCCTAATAATTTCACTAATTAGTAATTTGTAAAAAGTTATCAGTAATGTCTACAGTAAAATTAGTTGTTTATATTATATATAATGGAATATAATTTCTAATATTCGATATATAATAATAATTTCGGCGGCAACGGTCTTCTCGTCGTAAATTTTTAATCGAAACTCGATGGTGACAATAACACGTTAATTCGCTTATTTTTAATTTTAATTTTTCTCATTTTTATAGATAAATTATGAAAAAAAAATGACGTTATTTTTTAAGATAATTTAAAATTGTATTAATTTTTATTATATAATTTTACGTAATTACGTGTAGTGGAAAAAATACCAAAGAAAGGGGGTTGGGGGTTGAACACTCACCACCACCAACGTGTGTACACCACTGTTAAAATCCATGATCAAGTTAATATTATATTGTATTTGTATTATAAAACGTAGTGTACATAAGTACTCGTATTTTATAAAATACTTCCTCGGGTGGTCTTTTAAAATACAATGTGATTTTAACTAGTGCAACTTGCAAGACTGTAGGTGTTTATGAAGAAAAAAATAGTGCGTCGTAGAAAACGATCGAACATCGTTCGGTTTTTGAAAATAAATCTTAAAGCAATAAACCAAATCCAAAATCAATGGAATCAAAATCTTTTAATAAGTCTAAAACATAATACATAATGGTTTATGGTACTAATATAATTATATAAGTAGGACTGTGATTTTAATGCAGTACACATTTTTATAGAATTAATTAAATTCTCAAATATATTGCAGTATAAAATACACTATAAATCACGGAAATTCATTAAAAAACCGAAAACCAAAACGTAAAATGTATAAAAAATCTACCAATCAAGTTAAGCATTAAGAAGAAAACAATATTTTCAACTATTTTTATTCGTTTACAAAAATGCATAAGACGAAAATGAAAAAATAATTCATTAAATGTGTGTAAACACTAAAAAGTTTTAATTAATAGGCAATTGTTAAAAAAAAATTGTATTCATCGGTAGGTACCTCCTAATTCAAAATGTGTGTTAAGAAAGCTAATGTATTCAGTAAGCTAAAAATAATGCATTTTCTTACAAATTCACGGCCCTATAAATAATAATAAACTAGGTATAACGTGGCTTCGCGCGGTGTTGTATTAAAGTAAAGTACCGTGTGTTGTAACCATATTATAATGGCGCACAACAATAACAAACACTACTACAGCAGCTGTGAGGCGTTTGTCCGTTCTGTCGACTGCCGACAACGCACAGACTCGATTCACCTGTCGCGCGTTCGACCGGCTCTTCGTACCAGGGCTTCATCCGTCGTCGACCGCTCACCTGAGCCGCCGTCGATGCCGCCGCCGGGTCACCTGGCCGTACACCTGTGCGCATGTTTGGCGTCCGCAACTACCAGGAAGGCAGGAACGTATCGCACCGGCCGCCCAAAGCCTTTGAGAACGCCCGTAGTGGTGTACCTTCACGAAGATATTATCATTATAGCACCGAACAATATTCGATCAGTGAACGCAATATTATAATATCAGTACATAATATTATTGTTGTTATATCGTAACTCATGAGAGCAGTAAGTCGTACTCATCGTATACGATTGCAATTGCATCATGTGTACAATAACGGGCTGAGACGAGCACCGTTTTCACATTTTGTATTTTATATTTCAAATATGAGCTGTAGTCGCTGTACAAAGTACCTATAATAATCAGATTTGGTGTATTAAAAGATATTTTAAACAAAATAAGTTGTTTGAGTTTTAAACAGTTAAAATGACTTTAATTTAATATTTAATTGCTATAATATTTAACTGATGCCAATATCCCGTGTACTAGTATATGTTTCACTGTTTATTTATTACTTATTTTAAATCTTAAAAGTATTTGAAATGTATTTTAAATATTTTCTGAATGCATGTTTTATGTGGACATATTACAACACAATATAATATTATATTATAATATTAAGTATATATTAATTATTAAGTAAAAACATTTTAAATTTGGTAATTTATTCAATAAAATTTAAAAAAAAAATTTAAACGAAGGATGGTAATAGATAGTTATAACTATTTAATACCTTAACTTTTTTTATGAAGGATATCTATCATTATTTATTATTAATGATAAGCCAAAAAAACACAAAAATCACTTGGATTTTACACTTTTTTATAAACATAATATGTTTTATACGTTTTAAACATAACCCTGAATTAATAATATTATACTTTCGTATTTCAAATACTATTCACAATGCATTTTTCAAATCAAACACGTACGTTTTTATTCAACTAATGTCCGCTATTATTGTCTATAAGACTTCTATGCGGTGACATAAAATATAAGACTTAACGATTAATTACATACCTAGGTATATATTATCCACTCTTGACAGTTGTTAAAGTAACTAAAAGTTTTAGCTTTACTAAAAAAAACTATGTAATATTGGCATATTGCAACAGTGTAAGTTGTATTTACATTTTTTTTTTATAGTTGGTATTAGGAACAATACATATTATTATACATTTTTTAAAAGATTTTTGAGATGCAGTGAGTTGGAACAATAGAGTATATAATTTCTTTTTTTCGAATTACATGTATGTTCTGTATTTTATATTTGAAATACTCGAGACTAAAAAAGTTTGTTTTCAGTATTTCAAATAACTTAAAACAAAAAAACTTTAAATACGTGAAGTATTTTTCCCGTCCCTGTCAACGGGTATCGTTATTACCATCTTGCCGGGACAGCAATACCTAATATATTAAATATAATATGTTCGTTCGTGACGCGTCCGTTGAATATATTTAATTTAATTTAATTTTTTCAATGTTCAACCAACAAGCACTAATAAAAACTCGATCGTACTCGTTCATAACATGGGCTATCATGCATATCCATATGTACTTATATCAGTTATATCAGTATATTAATATCTACTAAAAAAATCATAATCGGTGAAAACGCAATTAATTTAGTAATTATAATTTTACAGATTTGACACGTACCTATAGTTCGTTAGAATCAGTCATATTATATTACATCTTATTATTTTTTTCCTTCTCAAATAGTTACGACTTAAATAGTTTATCCGGATTCCTTATAATACCTAGGATAGGAGTTCCGGAAAAAAATACTATGGATAAAAGAACAATTATTAAAAATTACAAATGTATTACTTATTAACTATACGTCTATAGACTATAATACTAAATAATAGTTCATGTTTCAACCCAATAAAATGATAGCTTCACATTGTTTAATTAATTTTCATGAGGATGAAAGCTCAAATATATTTCCATGATTATGTCATTAAATATGAATTTATCGCTAACCGCAATATTACCCTATTACAGTAGGTATAATATATAGTATATAGGTATTAGGTATTATTGTACCTTATATGCTTGTACATTGTACCTAATATAAGCTATTTTGTGATATTTCTCATCGTGTGCAGTGATTTCTGATTACATGCAAACTTTCAGGGAAATACTTATTGGTCGAATAATATTGTGTAAATATAAAATGTATAATACCTATATAGGTAGAAGTAAGTAGGTACCTAATTAATACATACTATATTATATATTATATTAATAATAATTTTTATAAATTATATACATAATATTTAATATATAATTTCCATATAATAGATATAGTTGTAATATACTAATATGAAAGGTTATATACAGGTTAGTTTAATATAATTAAACTAACCTGATAATAATTAATAGTGAACACTTAACACATACAATATACACATAGGTAAATATTAAAATATATAATACATAATATTAATAAACTAGTACTT
The DNA here is from genome assembly GCF_005508785.2 of Acyrthosiphon pisum. Lineage (NCBI taxonomy): Eukaryota > Metazoa > Arthropoda > Insecta > Hemiptera > Aphididae > Acyrthosiphon > Acyrthosiphon pisum. The sequence goes on along the minus strand of NC_042494.1, from coordinate 21,385,192 downwards.
AGATAAATAAATTATATAGGCAACTATTTATATAATATATTTAAGATAGGTATATGACATACCTAATAAACTAATAGTATGTAGACAATATTCATTATTTTTTTAAAGATTATCAATACTAGCTAATAGCTATTATAAATTAATTGAATAGAATATAATGTGAGAAATATTCATATAATCATATGCATCTATACTTAGTGTCCTAGCTATTAAATGTATATACCTACTTAATTAAAGATTAATTGCAAAAATACCAGATAAGGCTTGAAATTATTTCTGAAACAAGAACATTTTTAATAATGAATGCTATATTGCTATCCATCAATGCTCAAGATGGTTTGAAGTTATTGGCATTAATTCAAGGACGCGTTAAAAGAAATTTGGTGCAGAGCCAATTTATAAAAAAATGTTCAATCGGTTTGTTTACGATTTTATAATAATTTACACGTATAGTTATATACTTATGTCCTACCTAGATAACGCTGTGACGCTGTGACTGTGTCTAACAAATACACGACAGTCGACAGCTCTTACCTTTCATAATAGTCCAGTAAAATTAGGAAAGAGATCGGAAAAAATTCGCCCCCAACTGAATTTTGATACACACTTAAAATGTTCCTTCCCAATTAACATACTAAAAGTCCTGACCCCTAACCTCTGTGCGTATCTCTCCACCCCCCCAAAAAGGGGTGAAATCTACCCTACCACTATTTTTCTAATGACTCGTTAAACGTTGAACTCACGACAAAAAAGTATAAGACCAAAATTAAAGATCGTAAAATTTACTATAAGAATATAATATTGTAATCACTTAAATTTTAACGTGGCAATAAAGGCAATCATATTATTTAATTTTTTTTATGTAGCCTGTAGGTAATTACACAATTTAATTTACTCTATTTAGTCAACTCCTTTGGAATATGTTAGAAAATATAAATTCCTTAGATTTTGAATCAGAATATTTTTTAGAAATTAACGACTCGAGTGAAAACTTATTCAAATAAATTTTAATGTTTAATCAGTTATTTAAACTGGAAAATTTGTAATTTATTTTTAGTTCTTTTAAATATATTATCTATTACGTGTAATTTTTATGTTCCTACCTATCCAATTTATTCGGTAGGTACCAAAACAAAATTATATGGAAAGCAATTCATAAGCTAAGGAATCTTTATTTTGATATGTCATATTGTCATTATGATTATAATACTGCTTGGGTGTCCATTTCTGTCCAAAATATAAGTTAAACTTATTAAATCATATGCATAATTTAAAATAATTGCCGTTGGTATGCTCAATTTGTTTTTACAATATGTAGGCATACAAACAAATTTCGTGACGAATCGTTGAATAATATGAAATGTTCAATAACTCTATTTATTCAGATCCATATAATAATTGCTTTGATGTGTTGGGAAAATTTAAATAATCGAGGTATGTATATAAATTATATTGACTATTGACATATACCCACGGGCCATGACACGCAGATGTTATATAATATGTCATCAAACGTTTTCTAGAAACAAACAGAAATCAATGTCTGATGTCGACTTGAACATAATTATATGTAAATTGTAGGTTGTAGAATTGAATAGAAAATCAATTTTCAACAATATAATGACTGCCAACTAGGTACTAAGACCTTTTCTCTTTATATAGATTCTAGTTTGTAATATAGGTAATTATATATTTATTAATATTACTGAATTGTTAATATAAGATGAATGTTTCAACATAATATTTTATCAATATCTATTATATTAATATATGTTGGAAATCGAAACAAAATTCATTTTAGATTCTGAGCGGACCGATGAATGTATCTATTGATTCCACAATGGTGTCTTTTTTATTGTGCTTATTATGTAGATACATAATTTATAGTAGAAAAATACTATGATTTTCAACTTCAATATCTTTTTCAGTATAAAAGTGAATCTAAAGTAAGTTGATCAGGATCTAACTTTGTTAAAAAGCTTAAAAATGTAGTACCTGGGGTGCGTTCGAATATGAATAGTTAGAGTAGAGTACGTTCAGTTAGAGTAGAGTAGAGTTTATAGTAGCTGTACTCTAAACCACATTACTCCGAATAACCGAACGATATATTGTTATCAATCTTTTCGTACTGATAAAAATATAATGAATATAATTAGCAGTTGGCACTTAAAGTTAAAACTTTAAAAGGTGGTTAGGTTTAGGACTTAGGGTATAAAATATTTGTCGCAAATGTAATGAAAAATGAAAATTCGTAATCTAATACTATAAATCATATAATAATTTTGATTTTGTTATCTTCGTAGATAAGATTTATTATCAGTGGAGTTAAAACAACCTACCTATTTTTTCGGGGTCAAAGAGTTAACCCGGAGTCTAACAACTCGGCGTTACCGAACGGTAGTACGGAGTTAACTCTGCGTTCCCGAACGAAGTTGGGGAACTATTTTTTTATAGAGTTAACTAGAGTTGAGTTTTCGAACGCACCCCTGCACAGAATAGAATAATCAGAATGGATACTGATAACAAATTATACAGTAAGATAGGGCCAAACAAAAAATCAGCCGCCATTTTAATTGAGGTAGTTTTTATCAATTTTAAGTAGCGATTAGACTGATTAGTGATTTGTAAACTGTAATGTTGTTTGAAATATGTTTCTTATCTTGATCTAAAACTGATAAAACCACCTCAAATAAAATGGCGAATGATTTTCTGTTATCGACCTGCCACCCAAAAGTGTCCACCCCCTGGCAGTACTCTATATTGTAGTACAAATACAGTCCTTCATACTAGGTAGGTAGCAATAGTAATCCTCATTAATAGTTTTATGCATTTATTTAATATGATCACCTAGGTATCTACATGGCTAAATAAGTATTTATTGATAACCAATTATTAGAGCAATGGTGTTAAGATTATCATATTCATATGTATACATAGGTTAAACAAATATAAAAACGATTAAGGTAATATAATATCAGGTAAGTAAATATTCTATACTTGAAAATAGTATTTTTTTAAAATTTGTATTGTTATTTTTAAAACTGTTAGTTAATCATATATAAATGTATAAAACAATGAATACCTAATTAATAATTTTGAACATTAGTTTTATTGAATTAATAGTCTTGCATTCAAATACCAAGTAAGTATACCTAATATAAGTACTAAGTAAATACCTACCTACGGTTCCAAATTCTCTAAAAAGTATCTTATCAATGTAATAACATAGGTATTTAAATTTATAAAAATATTCTGTTTTAAATAGTCTAGTTTAAAGTTGCTTTTACAATATATATTATCGTAATATATATTATTTCTGATGTCGAAATCACTTTTTCTCAACGAATACTACACCAAATTCAATAATCCACACACCAAACGATGCGTTATTGCTTCCGCTTCTGACATACTTTGAGCTCAATCACTTTGCGTTAAAATGCCTTATTTCGTTAAAAAAATAGTTTTAAATGAAACAAAAATTCACCATTGGCCAATGACTCTAATGGATACGTAACTCACAAACACCAATGGTAACCGTGTCTAATGGATATACGCATCTAACAAACCCATTTTTGCATTTATAACAGCCAAAAACGACTAGATACGTAGAAAATAATTATTTCTCCAAATGAAATCCTTTCTTCAAATGCATTTTCAGGTACCTATTCAATATTAAAACGTAACAAACAAACACTTAACGTGCTCTCTCTATGGTTTTCAGAACGTACATATAAAAAATAAATGTTTTCACAAACCTCTCGAACATAGTACCTACTACATCATTTATCACACCTTTGTAATTATACGCTGTACTGCGCATGGGCCAACTGGTACTTTTAATTTTAATTTAAAAATTCCATTTATTTAGGATAAAAAATACTTATAGAGAATAATTATATTCTGTACACAAACAAAAATGAATAAAGATAAACGGCATTGTCGCATCGTCAATTCCTGAGTGGTAAATTGAATTTGGTGTTTTGAGAAAAAATACGTATAATATACATAAATACATAATATGGTTACGTATACATTTTCCGATGTAATCTTATTTTGTAGGTACACACATTTTGCGTTAGTGTTTGCCGGAAAACAACGTAGCACGAAAATTACACGAATCTCTCAAAGTACTATATAAGTTTCGAAATACCTTGATAAAAAAAAGGTCTTGTGAACATAAATAATAATAATAAAAAATTATAATTTATTTTAATTTATTTATATTTTATAATTTTAGGTGTAACAATTTAATGTAACATTAAAAATTGTATATATACTGAGTGATTGTTTTAAAAGTAATACAGTTAGATGAACACTTTTAATTGGTATCTCGAAAAGCATAAACATTTTAAAAAAAAAAAAAAAATGCTGACATGAATAAAATTATGAGAAAAAAATATTTTCAAAAATGTCTAGACTTTTCTAGATGAAGATTGTAAACTGTTTAAATAATATCTGTGTTAATCTAAATAGTAAGAGTTTTGTTAATTTAGAATACTTAAAACTTTGTCAATCACTAATAATTTTGAGAGTTATATACCTATTACGTTATAAAAAGTTTATAATACAATATATTAATATATTATAATTTAGCAATGGTTTAATATTGTATTTCAGTAGGTACTTATGAGTTTTAATTACAAAATGCATGACTTTATACCTACCTACGATTGTTTTAGTAATACAAATGATGGAGATTAAAGACATTACAGTAGTTAATAATTTGTGTTTAGCTAATATGTTGTTTTCTTTTTAATTTTAATTTTAAGTTTATAAAATAAATATATTATCTTGTACTTATGTTTACCTTTCAGTACTATTAATAATTTATAGAATAAACTAATAATATTTTTCTTTATATAACACTAGCTAAAGAACCAACGAATTCCTTTATTTTGTTGATATAACTTTTTAATAAATCATCGTTAACTTAACATTTAAGAATATTAAATTAATTACATTTTCCAACTTTTTTAGTCTGATGAAGGTTTTTAATATGTCTCTTTTATTTTTAACAAATCATAATATCAAATTATAGAAACCATAAGACACTTTTTAATTCATTTTTTAATTAGAGTTCTTGAACAATTACAATGACTGGTAAATATCTTACTATATTATAAGAGAATGTGAGACAGAACAGGATGAATAAGTAGTATGTTGACTAATTAATTAATATTTATGTGAATAATTGAATAATATGTGTAGCTTGTAGGACGTATCTGTGTGTAGTGCAAAACGTAGCAAAGGAGACCAAAACATATTAATTTAACCTTTAACTTTATGAGTCTTAACTGAATTTTCAAAACACCATATTATTATATTAATAAACATGTGCTATAGAATATATGATTCAAGTTTCAAATCAAAATAATATTAACTTTTGAGTTATTCATAGTTTTTGACACCATAGCTTCCCCGTTCTTCTCCACGTTCTTCTATTAATTAATAATTATTGTTAAAAAATATAAGTTTATTTCTAAATTTTGTAAATGTTCAATTTTAATATACACTAATTTCCTAATCTATATTAAAGACTACACAATTATAATGATCCACATGATGATCCACTACTAATCTGATATGCTCACCCCCATTGATTTATTTATCAATAAATTAATTAAAATTCAAATTAGGAATTTACGCGCGATTGTAGCTGGTATTATACAAAATACACGTAATCGTTACCTATAAAAATGTTATCCTTCGTATCGCAATATCACACACGTGAAATAATATAACTACCAATTATTGTTTTATAATTGGTACATACTAGTGTATCTTATTTTGTATTTTATGCAATGATTAGCAATAATTTAGTTACGTTAGATTTAAATGATTTAATAACTCAATAGCTACTTGTTTGAATTTTAGATGGAAGTAACAACAGTTTTCAAGTATCGTCTGTTTGACAATATTTATAGTTACAAAGATAAGTTTTCATATCAAAAAGAAGTTTGTTTCGTTTCATGACACTCACCCAGCATAGGTACAACATCTAAGTACCTATCTGAAAAAATTATGGCTTTTATGTAGGTAGGTACCTATACTAAACATGTTAAAAAATCAAAATTTTAATAATAATAATTGTATTATTATTGAATCGTAAGGGTAAATAGTAAATACTGAACACGTTTACAAGCAGGTAAGTTACTATGTGTATTAATCGTAACTGCAACAATAACCTACTTAATCGATGTATAATTTATGTATATATTAATAGCGAGAATATTTAGATTGGTAGGCAGCAGATACCTATTATCGATATATTGTTAATTAAATATCATATGGCATATTTCTACATACAAAGGTTTAATGCGAGGGTAAATCTAGAGTGCCTAGACACCTAGTTACTCTTTGTTGTATTAGGTACCTACTTAATAAAATAGATTCGCCTTTGTGCATACATCATTAGTTTCAAATAATAATTAGTAATTACTAATTAGTACTAAGTATACCTACCTATAGAACACATATTTCAGTGGCATTAATTATGTAGAAATTATTTTGGGTCAGCTTTGAGCATTATTTGCAGTTATCCCTTAATGCCCTCCCCTTTTTAGAGTCCTCGCAGTAATAAAATAATAATAAATAACCACTTTTGTCGCCTATCATAGACAATATTCAATCTTAATAGGTACACATATTATACCTATTTATTGGTATATTTTATACAGAGTAATAATATTATATAATATTTTTATTTTTACTATGCAGAACATTTTCCCCATTATTTGTTCGAGGTGTACCATAAATATTTGCAGGACTGTAGACAAATCGAAGGTGAATCCGAGGCTTATGCTATAAGCCTATAAGGAAATTACGTGCTTCGATCACGCATTCAAGAATAACGAAGACTAAATTATTAACAATTATTATATATTATATTATAATAGGCAATATTTGTTTGAAGATGTGTGGAACACGTTTTCCGTACGCTTATTTTGACGTAGGTGCCTGGAAGTACCTCCAAGAAAAATACATTATTATTGTTGTTTACACCGGGAACATGACGAGAGCCGATTCGAACGCCGTTTTATTATAAATATCCATCCATCAATCATTTTGCGTAAACACAAATACACACACTGGACACAAGGCACATTGCTACGACCGTACCGCACCGGTCGTAAATCAAAAACGTTTGGAAAAACTTTTGCAATTTAATACCAAGTATAAACGGTTTGTATTTATTTGATTATTTTTATTTTCCACACACACACGTGCGCGCGCGCGTAGATTATGTTGATTTCAAAAGCGAGCCACAAACGACCACGCGTAACCGATATTTATACCGCAGTTGAGGTATCTCTGCAGCTTTCATACATATTGTATTTTAAATTCAATGACAATAATGTACTCTTGTTCCACATTCTTATTCTACAACCACTGTGGTCTGTGGACTTTTAATTAAGCTCATTGAAATATATAATATTTAATTTAACTTTTTGGCTTTTTAACTCATTAGTTATAATATTATACAGTTTGTATATTTCAGGATTTAAAACAACGCATCACGTATAGCAAACCTAATCGCCCTGATGTACTCATAGGAAGTGTTTAATGTACCTCATCATTATTTAGGTCACATTGTTATGGACGTGTTAAATATTTTGAATTCAATTATAAATTATTGAATACGATGAAAAATGATTCCGGGCGGAGATGGACAGACGGTTAAGTTTCATTAAACGTATATGACTACAAAGTAATTCACGGACTCACGGTTTTATCGGTTTTGACAAAAACTATGACTAGGTATATTTATATTGCATTTTCGATGTGTTTTAGTTGTTAAAGGAACAACTTCTGAGGAACCTTGTTTTCAATGTTCAACCTTTTTTTACTCACAAACAACAATATTTTATAGTATAATATAAGAAACCACTTTTATAGTTTTACGGTGAACATATATTTTTAATGGGGTTTGCTGTAAGTTTCCACAAAAAATCATATAGCAGCTAAACTATTACAAAATATTACATAAGTTTCTAAAGAAAAAAATCTCCTGTATAAATAGGTATGTAAGTTCAGGAGTTTAAAGCAATTTCGCTTAAACCATTTTATAGTCAATGGACTAGTTTCGTTTGGTCATTTTCAGGGTTGATAAACCAATAATAATTGCGATAAATAATAGCCGTTAGTCATTTAAATTACAAATATTATGTAAAAATAATATTTATGATAATTTGAGTTACTTTCATTAATTATATACAATAGTTAAATCTTATTTTAAATATAATGAAAATTAATTTAAATTGTACGAATAAAAGTTCCTAATATAATATCATCAAAATAATATTATTATACAGTATTGTTCAGTTAACGACGAACTAATTATGTCGATAAATAGCTACCTAACGATAAAGAAAGCGATTTCATCTAGGGATCACTAAATTTCAAACTTGTGTATGCTTGTAATATAATATTATTAATTACGTTTCATAAAACTCCAGATACTATTATGGAACATATATTGGCTATGAATCAGCTATTGACATTTTAAATTAATTATATTATTTTATTTCTAAAACAAGACATATTTATATAGCGAATTACAGTTAGTTGGCAGTGCATTGATCAATATATAAGTTTTTAGTTTTAAATTATTTACAATTCGAATAGGTATATATTATAATTTATGCGTACCTAATAATTCAATGTTGACGGAATTATATTGGACTAAAACGTATTTTTCATACCTGAAGGTAAAACTGGACATTATGTGGAATTGTTTTTAATTTTTCTTGTGTACAAACTTAGATACAGTATGTCCACGAACAATATTTACTACCAATTTATTTAATCGTACAAAGTGTTCACGGTATGCAAATCAAACAATAGATAGTACAAACTACAAAGTGTCCGTTTATCACATTAACTATGCAACAATATGTAGATTTGATTTTATTTTTAATGATGTTTGTATGTCATAACAAGCAATATGATATAACATAACTAATATGACGTAACATAATATCCTAATAACTATCACACTCGGGACCGCATTTAGAAAGAGACACTGGCTACAACTGCCCCGGGCACCAGTATTTTGGAGGCGCCAAAATGTTAGTTTCGAAAATTTGTTCCCTTGTGAATTTTTGAAACTTTTAAAATTAAAATTATTTTATTAACAGTATTATATTATATAATATTAATGGATTATGCTGTTTGAAATTAAAACATCTAAATAATTTATGTATAGCAATAATATAGCTATCAGCGCTCGTCAATTATTAATTTATACCTAATAATAGTTCCTTAATACTTTTTCCAAATTTGTTGTGATTCAAATATTCAAATATTCGGCTAGGTATTCAATAGACAAAGTTATTTATAAATTAATAATAATACGGCATATTTTGCTAATGCGTGCAGCGTGCCTACTACTTAAGAAGATGTTACACTCACATGACGTGTTGTCTCCGTCTTACAAAATGTACAACATAAAAAAAACTGTTTTTCGCGGGACAACTTTTCTCCCACCATATTTGTTGTAGAACTACCAAATTTTCACAGCACGTAAATAAGAACTTTATCTGTGCAACAGTGTGATTTTTTTTAATAACACAATCCAATAATTTTTTATAAGCAAATTAATAAAACAAAAAAAAAACAAAATGTTTAGAAGCAAATAACTTTTATTGTATTTATGTTATCTAAAATTAGGGCACAATGTTGCATAGATAATTTTCCACCTTACATGTTTAGAAATTTTGGAGCCACAACTATAAACACATAAAAGTTGTCCCGCGCAAAACAGTTTTTGCTATGTTGTACATATTTTGTAAGACGGACATAACACATGCGGGTGTGACATCCTCTTAAGTACAATTATTAGTCTACAAACTCGAGTCACAGCATTTGTAAAATCTAAAACGTTCATGAGGATCTCTCTCCCATATTTTCCGTGGTTGGGCCCCTTACGGGGGTGCCAAATTTTTTTTTGCATCAGGGACTCAATATATCTAAATGCATCAATGATCACACTTATATATTTGAATAAGTAGTTTATCAACAATCATTGTATTATTATTGAATTTTATGCATATATATAGTATTTTTAGTATCATATTATTGTTTAATAACAATGACAATAACAATGAATACATATTTTCTTTATAATTTCAATGTAAAGATTAAAATTAATTGAAACATTTGATACCAACCCGACTCCCGATACTTGCAAAAAATAAAACGATAACTATGAATTATGCTTAACAGGAATGAAAAAGACGGATTCATAAATAATTCTTGGATGATTAAAAGTTTTATAAGCGGAGCCGGGGGCGTTTATAATATAATCTGTATAAGAAGGTACTATCGTGTGCGATGCCGAGAAAAACTTTGCGTTGTTGAAATTGCGAAAATGGTATGTTCCAACTAATCATTCATCGATAAAGCGAGCGTATAAAACATATTTATATTTTATACTTTCATTTAAATATTAAGCTCTGTATCGTTTTTTTTTTTTAAATTGTTGATATTTATAACCCATTTAGAGTTATACAAATTAAATAAATGTATATATATAGTATATATTATTATAATATAATATTTTCAATATATTATTAAACTATAGATAATACATATTATTAACAAATAGTATTAACTTTATAAAATAATCTCACGCTAAAACTAAAAATATATTTTTCAAATTAAAATGTAAAAAAAAGCGAGTAAGTGGATGTTGATCTGCTGTACAGTACGTATAATGGATTGTATTAAACATGAATTGATTGAATGATATAATATCATTGTATAAGAAAAACAATTCTGAGCGGAGACGGTCTGTCAGTCGGGGGTTTTTTATATTAGTTTTATTCATTATAGCTTGTAAGTTGAATTAATTATATGATATTACTATTTTTTATCCGTTTCTATGGTAATAAAGAAAGCGTTAGAAATTAAAATCTCATTTTTAGCGGTTTTTCGTAATTTGTTGGTGATTTTTCTCGTGGCGTTAAATAACTATTGAGAAATGACCTCTCTAAAGTACCATCTTGAACAAATTTGCTAAAATATAAGATACTATAAATGTTGAGACCGAAGCACTGCTTCTGGTAGACATTTTGTATATAAGATAAAAAAAAAACACCATTTTAAAACCTTTAGCTTCCTCACTCCGGTCAGAATCTAAAAATATTGAGACGTTAAAAATGGAAAAGTGTCCTTCATTAAATTTCCAATGACAATCTAAAACTCACTCTATAGTCTATATTATACTATAATATCGGATAGGTTGGAACTTTAACGCTCAGGTGAATCAGAACTTGTCATGTGACATTTATAAATATATTATATTATATAGTAAGAGTAGTTATATTGTACGATAAACAATTTATCTATCTTCTATACATGTATATACAATCCAAATATCACTCATTCACTCGTCGTTACATCTCAAGACCTACAAACCTGAAATTTGGAAATAGTGGTTTCATCCAATGTTCTAGATGTGCAATAGGAAAGGATTTTAAAGAGGTGGACAAACAGGGATCTTGAGTTTCACAGCATCACAGGGGATATTGAAACTAATTTGGTTGATTTAAAATGGTTGACATTGGTTTTTCTGCAGATCCGGTACACCCATGCATCAAATTGTCGTCAAGATTGTTTTTAGAGATGTCAGAAAAATGTAGAGAGTCAGTAAGTTTAAACCACGTAAAAAAATATTTATCAAGTGCTAAATCCAATATTAATAATCCTATATATACTACCTATATGTAAATGTGTAATGGCTATATAGATGTATCTCTGTTAGACTGTATCTAAGTTTTAGTTTAACTCAGTTCACAGACAAATCGGCGTCAGTGTTCCAACCTTTGTTTTAGTTCGAACTAGATTGCCAACTACAAGTCGCGGATGAGACACTTTCAAACCGAGTACACTTATATAGTGTACATAGGTACTGCATAGAATTTTCCACAAAAAAAACTGCACACGGACGAAGTCGGGATATTTAGCTAGCGTTTAATATAAATTAATAATCATAAACTAATATTTAAAATTTAAATATTATAAATAATTTACAAATACAAAAACATATTGATTACAGTTGGAAACCTACAACTATATTATACAGAAAATGTTAGTTCCAAAGTTTTTGTTTTCTAGTCACACAGTGTTGAGTTTATAAGTTGTTCAGTTCGTAAAGCTCTACTTGTGACTTATTAGTCATCACCCTGGCTACGGGGTATCCAATTTAAAATAACATTTCCTTATGGTAATACAATGATAATAAATAATAATAATACACCTTACGGGAGGGCTCCACGGAGAGGCGTGTACCTACCCCTACA
>NC_042494.1:21369983-21372790 GCF_005508785.2 Acyrthosiphon pisum | reverse complement strand
TTTTATTTATGGGTAAAGATGTTAGATTGAATATCTAATGCGAGCGAAGCGACCAAATTTTTTTTCAGTTGGGAGGCCCCTTTAAATATTTCCCTGTAACATAAATATTACCTATCCACCCCTGCATACACATATATACATTGTTATACATCAAAACAAACCGTGATACTATCATAGATATATAAATGTATACTTTAAAAGTTTCAAGCACCCACGAATAATATTATACAATCACAACAAAATAACTAAAATAGTTGTTCTAGGTTCTTTAATATGTAATTTCGTCCAAATTTGAACTTAAAATGACTGTAAAAATAAACTGTGTGAATGTATTTTTTAGAATTTTTGGTAACAGAATAAACTATTTACATAGAATCTTGTTTTAAATTTTGAATCCTATTAGATACAAAAGTTAGATATAAGTTAGATATAAAGTTAGATATAAAAGTTGAACATTTTATACATTTTTAACAACAAAATAATTATTCAATTTTAAATTTGAAAAATTTTGTCAAAATTCGATCTTTAAATGCTTATTAAAAAAATGTGTGCCTATATGTATATTTAATGTTTTTCAATTGCTATTGTAACAATATATCAGGAGCCTTGTATTCAATTTTTACACTTTTTGGCCTAACAGATAAAACTTTATTGATATTCATAGAAAAAAAAAATAAAAAAATTGAAATATGAAATTGTCCGTAAGCTGCTCAAATCAAGTTAAAATATTTTGAAAATTGTATCAAGTATAAGAATTGATAAAATAAACATTGAGTGTAATTTCATATATCTAAGGTCATTTGTTTTAAAGTTACACCTATAACCAAAGTTGATTTTGATATAAAATTCGATTTTGCGTAAAAATTCTAGTTTCCCTTAATTTTTCTTTTGTTTTTCACGGGGCTTTTGAAAATTACTGGGAATTTTAAACTTTGACCTCCCCAATGCACCAACCCAAAAACAGCAATTTAATATTATTCAATATTATTATAACATTAAAATAACGAATTAATATTAGTATAACGTTATTATAATACTATTATAATATTATCATTACAAAATGCTGTCTGGGACAATATTCATTTTCCAATCGAACAAGATACTGAAGTTAAAAATCGAAGCATTATTTCGACTACGTATCGTGTACACAGACACAAGAAAAAAAATAAAAAAAATTATGAGTACAACAAACGCAATAGACGAATACAAAAATAATACAATTTCAAGAACGACATTCTTTAAAAGGTATTCCACAATTATTCGAAATAATAAATAACAATTTATAGAATTGTCAGAAATATTTGATTTAATATATATATATATATATATAAGGTAACTCGTATTAAATTATAATTAACTTAAACTTCAAATTAAAAAATTTCAATTTTAATTTCAAACTTCAAATTCAAATTTTTAAACTTAAATCCGAAAATTAAGTCAAACAATTTTTTGGGGGTCAATGAGAATCACCTTCTTATGGTGGCCTCTGGGTAATTCTAATTGGTCCTCAAACTATAATTTAGACAGGTAGATAGATATACATTTGGCGGAAATGAAAATCGAATCTTTTTCGTTTTGGCGGAAACGAAATTCTAGTTTTTTGGCGGAAACGACTGACGCCCGGTATGATAAGATACTAAGAAAATAAATATGCATTATGACCTAACTTAACCTAACCATGCGTTAAAGAAATGTTATTTTACTTGTTAAATATTTTTCATAGATTCACATATTATTATGTAAACAATAATATATATTATTTTATAATATTAATATGTTATATATTCAATATAATAATAATATAATAAACTATATTTATTTTATTCGATGAACGCATATCACGTGTATACCAATTATAATACCTTTACTAGTAACCACGAGATCATTATTTTAATTTAAATTACCATAAATGTCAACCGTATAAATAGAACGAATTGATAAAATCATTATTTTTATTCGATTTTATCTATCATTCTGTTGTAACACAAGACCTATTATACACGTGGAACAAGTGTATTTTAAACTTACCTGAGTGAAAATAAAAGATGCTGAAGTAGAAAATTAATGCATTTTTACCGCCCCAAAAGGTGAAGACGAATAATAAAAAAGCCATATATCATTGTTAAAATCAATGCATTTATCGCGTCGCTCAGAATTTAAAAACGTTGATTTTCATTTATATCACCGCAGTACACTCCTAGCCTTCAATACCTTTTATATACCTTGAATGGTATAAAACATTTAAACATTTGAAAATATAGTCATTACTCCTTAAGTATATTTAAAAATTCCAAAAATCAGAATATTTGAATAATTCATTATTAAATGAAAATATGTGAGTGAGCATGCTTGGCGAATCGAACCTTTGCCTGTACCTTTCTTGCAACATACATACAAAATATTATATACAATATTTAAGTCTATATACATACAACATGCTCACCTCGTGTCTATAATATTTTTTTTCTTTTACGTCCACTTTATATTATTATTTATTATAATATTATAAAACAAAAAAAGAAAATAACGAAAACAATTCTTTTTTATTGTCGTCTTGCGATGTAAATACAATCTAATACAGGGTGGTACATAAATGAATTTCAATAACATATTATTACTTAATAAAGTGTACAAAAACAAATGTTTTAGAATTGTTATTATTTCTATACCTTAAAAAAGAGGTATTCAATATTTATCCCTTAAAAACGGTAAAAATTTAAAAATAAATATGTATACCTACTCCATGACATTCTCTGGTGAGCTCCGCGAGCGAAATTATGTCACACGATGTTGACCTATTTGGCACC
>NC_042494.1:21331944-21369883 GCF_005508785.2 Acyrthosiphon pisum | reverse complement strand
GAATCTCCTAGATTTTTAAGTCATAAAGAAACAAACACAAATGAATCATCAAGTGTTGAATCAGCAAAGATTGTGACAACAAATCCACAAGAGCCCATGGATATTGAACCAAATACTGATAAAGCTGAAGAATCTGAGCCTATAAATATGTCAACATGTCAAAAAAACTTTGATAATGACCCTAAAGCATTAGACAACGAAAAAAAGCCTACTCTTACTAATGAAGATCTCATTAATTTCAAGAAGTCTATATCTTATGTTAGTAAGATTCCAAGCATTTTTTAACTGCTTTTATTTATATTCTTTTGTATTTTACTATTATTATTACAAACAGTTCATCTACTTATTTATTCAACAGTTTAAATATTAATTTGTATTTCTATAGAGGTTTATTAAGAGGATGTCACACCCGCATGTGTTGTCTCCGTCTTACAAATGTATGACATAACAAAAACTGTTTTGCTCGAGACAACTTTTCTCGCACCATATTTGTTGTAGAACTACCAAATTTTCACAACATGTAAAGGAGAACTTTATCTGTGCAACAGTGTGATTTTTTTTAATAACACAATCCAATAATTTTTTATAAGCAAATTAATAAAACAAAAAAAAACAAAATGTTTAGAAGCAAATAACTTTTATTGTATTTATGTTATCTAAAATTAGGGCACATGTTGCATAGATAATTTTCCACCTTACATGTTTAGAAATTTTCGGAGCCACAACTATAAACACATAAAAGTTGTCCCGCGCAAAACAGTTTTTGCTATGTTGTACGTATTTTGTAAGACGGACACAACACATGCGGGTGTGACATCCTCTTAAGTACAATTATTAGTCTACAAACTCGAGTCACAGCATTTGTAAAATCTAAAACGTTCATGAGGATCTCTCTCCCATATTTTCCGTGGTTGGGCCCCTTACGGGGGTGCCAAATTTTTTTTTGCATCAGGGACTCAATATATCTAAATGCATCAATGATCACACTTATATATTTGAATAAGTAGTTTATCAACAATCATTGTATTATTATTGAATTTATGCATATATATAGTATTTTTAGTATCATATTATTGTTTAATAAATCATTAAGACAACGATGAATACATATTTTCTTTATAATTTCAATGTAAAGATTAAAATTAATTGAAACATTTGATACCAACCCGACTCCCGATACTTGCAAAAAATGAAACGATAACTATGAATTATGCTTAACAGGAATGAAAAAGACGGATTCATAAATAATTCTTGGATGATTAAAAGTTTTATAAGCGGAGCCGGGGGCGTTTACAATATAATCTGTATAAGAAGGTACTATCGTGTGCGATGCCGAGAAAAACTTTGCGTTGTTGAAATTGCGAAAATGGTATGTTCCAACTAATCAGTCATCGATAAAGCGAGCGTATAAAACATATTTATATTTTATACTTTCATTTAAATATTAAGCTCTGTATCGTTTTTTTTTAAATTGTTGATATTTATAACCCATTTAGAGTTATACAAATTAAATAAATGTATATATATAGTATATATTATTATAATATAATATTTTCAATATATTATTAAACTATAGATAATACGTATTAACAAATAGTATTAACTTTATAAAATAATCTCACGCTAAAACTAAAAATATATTTTTCAAATTAAAATCTAAGTGGAGTAAGTGGATGTTGCTCTGATGTACAGTACGTATAATGGATTGTATTAAACTTGAATTCAATGATTGAATGATATAATATCATTGTATAAGAAAAACAATTCTGAGCGGAGACGGTCTGTCAGTCGGGGGTTTTATATATTAGTTTTATTCATTATAGCTTGTAAGTTGAATTAATTATATGATATTACTATTTTTTATCCGTTTCTATGGTAATAAAGAAAGCGTTAGAAATTAAAATCTCATTTATAGCGGTTTTTCGTAATTTGTTGGTGATTTTTCCCGTGGCATTAAATAACTATTGAGAAATGGCCTCTCTAAAGTACCATCATGATCAAATTTGCTGAAATATAAGATACTATAAATGTTGAGACCGAAGCACTGCTTCTGGTAGAAATTTTGTATATAAGATAAAAAAAAAACACCATTGTAAAACCTTTAGCTTCCTCACTCCGGTCAGAATCTAAAAATATTGAGACGTTAAAAATGGAAAAGTGTCCTTCATTAAATTTCCAATGACAATCTAAAACTCACTCTATAGTCTATATTATACTATAGTATCGGATAGGTTGGAACTTTAACGCTCAGGTGAATCAGAACTTGTCATGTGACATTTATAAATATATTATATAGTAAGAGTAGGTATATTGTACGATAAACAATTTATCTATCTTCTATACATGTATATACAATCCAAATATCACTCATTCACTCGTCGTTACATCTCAAAACCTACAAACCTGAAATTTGGAAATAGTGGTTCATCCAATGTTCTAGATGTGCAATAGGAAAGGATTTTAAAGAGGTGGACAAACAGGGATCTTGAGTTTCACAGCATCACAGGGGATATTGAAACTAATTTTTTGATTTAAAATGGTTGACATTGGGTTTTTCTGCAGATCCGGTACACCCATGCATCAAATTGTCGTCAAGATTGTTTTTAGAGATGTCAGAAAAATGTAGAGAGTCAGTAGTTTAAACCACGTAAAAAAATATTTATCTAGTGCTAAATCCAATATTAATAATCCTATATATACTACCTATATGTAAATGTGTAATGGCTATATAGATGTATCTCTGTTAGACTGTATCTAAGTTTTAGTTTAACTCAGTTCACAGATAAATCGGCGTCAGTGTTCCAACCTTTGTTTTAGTTCGAACTAGATTGCCAACTACAAGTCGCGGATGAGACACTTTCAAACCGAGTACACTTATATAGTGTACATAGGTACTGCATAGAATTTGCCACAAAAAAAACTGCACATGGACGAAGTCGGGGTATTTAGCTAGCGTTTAATATAAATTAATAATCATAAACTAATATTTAAAATTTAAATATTATAAATAATTTACAAATACAAAAACATATTGATTACAGTTGGAAACCTACAACTATATTATACAGAAAATGTTAGTTCCAAAGTTTTTGTTTTCTAGTCACACAGTGTTGAGTTTATAAGTTGTTCAGTTCGTAAAGCTCTACTTGTGACTTATTAGTCATCACCCTGGCTACGGGGTATCCAATTTAAAATAACATTTCCTTATGGTAATACAATGATAATAAATAATAATAATACACCTTACGGGAGGGCTCTACGGAGAGGCGTGTACCTACCCCTACAATATAAAAAACATTAAGTCGTGGTTAAAAAATTCGCGTGATTTCTGTAAGAAATTTCGTGTGTGATAGTAATAATAATTAAAAAATAAAACATGACGTTATCGTTGTGAACAAATAATTATTATACTGTGAGCCCATGGCATTGTACCTACTTATATGTATGTACTACTTAGGTAGTACCTTGTCTGTATACATATTGTTATAATACCACCAAGACGTATGCTGTTATTATATTGTATGTACAATCGAATGATTTAATCGTTCAGTATTGCCTGCTATATAATATTATTCGATAGATTGATGGTTGTTAAGCGAAAACAAGGTATCTTTTTAAAAGGAGGGCGCTAGTTCTGAGGCTGGTATCAAATTGGGCTCCTATAGCCCCTATCCCTCATGCCAAATTAGTTCCCGTTTCTGTTCGGGTAAATTAGTTAAAAAATTAGGTAAATTAAGGTAAATTAGTTAAAAATGTTCATATCCAAACAACTTTTCGCAATATGAAATCATAATATTGCTTCATGCATAATTTCTACAAAATATAAATTAGATAGTATAAAATATAAATGTGCCACAACTTTATAGCTACAGCAGGTTACAGTTAGAGGTTCTAGATTCCATTTATATTTTTGACTGGTTGACTTCTACTTCAACAATCTCTAACACACATTTTTAACCATGACTACTTTACTTTCACAATCTTCAGTCTGTGAAATTAGGAAGGGATATGTGCATAATTAAAAAATGGGAACCAATTCGGGTACTTCCATCTCTAATTAGGAGCAGCATTTTTAAAAGAATGTCACCGCACCCTTCGTACGATAGAGCTACATCGAATGTTAATTTTTTCTTGAAAACGTTGGAAAATATCCGTACAAAACTGCGCTGCTGAGGCTGTTGAGTAAGTTCGCTACGACTGTATTTCGTAAATCGAAAGCATAACATTTTATTAAGCTATAGTAGGTATATAGGCACTGTTTTAGACCGTCATCGCCACCGTTACCCCCTATTGTTTTCAAAATGATTTCGCAGTTTGAAGGTATTATATTACAGTAAACTAACTGATCCCGCGCATTTATTGTTGCTCGTAAAAATTACAACTTTTAAAAAATTGTGATTGTTCAACTCCTTTTGGGCGCAACTTAGCCTCGGCCCTGGTAGGCAATCCGAACACGTCAGATCACGGACAATGTGTGACACCATATAAAGTAAAATGTACGAACATTTGATTTGATGCATGCTTGCACCTGATCTGCCTGATTAACTAATGGCAACCAAATAATAAATACTAATTTCTACTATTTATTAATACTCCTATAACCAATATCAACCATCTATAAACAAACATTTCCACCATAAATCTCAAAATCTTCGTTTGAGCACCTCTCCGGGTTGGAACGAGGGTGAAAAATAATTAACGACATATTCTTATACCTACCAAATATACAAAAAAAATTTCATTAAATCGGTCGAGCCGTTACACGGAGGAATGCGACCGTGACACGAGATTTTTATATATTAGATATAATACCTAGGTACCTATATTTCAGTGAAATCCATTTTATTTTGATAAATGCATTACAGTCTGCGATCATCAGTCTGCGATCATCTTTGGCTAGATTAAATTGTATTTTTTGTCCAAAACAAACCTTTTCGCATAAAATTTATAAATTGTATTTTCTACGGACGTCCGCAACCCCCATCAACTCCACGATCACGACCATTGCGAATAACAATTTATGATATGTACCAAAACGGTTATTATTAGCTCACCCGGAGGTTGGTTTACAAAGTCGCTGCGTTGTTTCAATCCGTATATACGACTTGATGAGTACAATATAATGCAGGAAACGGTTTGATATATTATACCAAAACAAACTTATAAAAGTTACTTTTGGGGTCTCAAGAACAAGACGTACCGTATCCTGTAACCGGCGTCGAATGAAATTTGTAATGACGATCAAGACGTGTCGGAAAAATTATTTTCAGATATGTATTGGTACAATTTTTTGTTTTTTTCCTGACTTCACAAAGCGAAACTTGAGAAATTATTTTATAACTTTGTTTCGATCTACAGCACGAAAAAAATCGTTTATTTTTACAAGCCCAAAATTAATTTTCACTTTTTCGTTTTTCTGGAAGAAAACTATTGCATTAAAACATCTACGCATTCACTATTAAAGTACCTATAGCCGAATAGGTTTATAACCTGTAGTTCACGGAGCTCGTCACCGTTAATATTTGTTACCTACTTAGAATATTTGCAAGGTTTATGGCTGATATCATCTATAAACCTTGAGCCACTTGCACGTACACAGAAAATGGGTATTATTTCGTGCGACGATTATAATATTGCTGTACGATGCCACGATGAGATGGTAGGAGTGTCTGCCTGGTATAGGGAGAAATGGTGGGAGGGAGGGAAGGAGGATCATCGAGTCGTCGTCCTGTGACCGGCGTACCTACCATACATCTTATTATATAGTCGACGACCCGAATGCCGTGAGGCCGTTTATCACATACCCGAGTGAGCTTGGTATAGGTAATATATTTTATAGATCACGACGATATACAGGGTGTTTATCTACAACAAAATTCACTGTAGAACGGACATAATATTATACTCTGTAAAGTGAATCAAAAACGACATTTTCAAAATCATGTCGTCATAATATAGCCGTCTATTTTATTATTCGTACCTACCTGATGATACCTGTCTGCAAAGTGTTAACCTGATACGCAAGTACCTACCTATCGATAGATGCTGTTGCAATTTATTATTATATTGATATATTTGTCTACCAGTCCGAGTGGTAACTCTGTCTGCCAGTCGATAATATACAATATAAAATAATAATATATTATATGTTAGCACTTGTTGGTACCTGTCGGACGATAAAAAACGGTAGATTACACGAGTTTTCCATTATGTCACCAATCAATGTGGTGCCAAATAGGTCAACATCGTGTGACATAATTTCGCTCGCGGAGCTCACCAGAGAACGTCATGGAGTAGGTATACATATTTATTTTTAAATTTTTACCGTTTTTAAGGGATAAATATTGAATACCTCTTTTTTAAGATATAGAAATAATAATAATTCTAAAACATTTGTTTTTGTACACTTTATTAAGTAATAATATGTTATTGAAATTCATTTATGTACCACCCTGTATTAGATTGTATTTACGTCGCAAGACGACAATAAAAAAGAATTGTTTTCGTTATTTTCTTTTTTTGTTTTATAATATTATAATAAATAATAATATAAAGTGGACGTAAAAGAAAAAAAATATTATAGACACGAGGTGAGCATGTTGTATGTATATAGACTTAAATATTGTATATAATATTTTGTATGCATGTTGCAAGAAAGGTACAGGCAAAGGTTCGATTCGCCAAGCATGCTCACTCACATATTTTCATTTAATAATGAATTATTCAAATATTCTGATTTTTGGAATTTTTAAATATACTTAAGGAGTAATGACTATATTTTCAAATGTTTAAATGTTTTATACCATTCAAGGTATATAAAATGTATTGAAGGCTAGGAGTGTACTGCGGTGATATATTAAATGAAAATCAACGTTTTTAAATTCTGAGCGACGCGATAAATGCATTGATTTTAACAATGATATATGGCTTTTTTATTATTCGTATTCGCCTTTTGGGGCGGTAAAAATGCATTAATTTTCTACTTCAGCATCTTTTATTTTCACTCAGGTAAATTTAAAATACACTTGTTCCACGTGTATAATAGGTCTTGTGTTACAACAGAATGATAGATAAAATCGAATAAAAATAATGATTTTATCAATTCGTTCTATTTATACGGTTGACATTTATGGTAATTTAAATTAAAATAATGATCTCGTGGGTACTAGTAAAGGTATTATAATTGGTATACACGTGATATGCGTTCATCGAATAAAATAAATATAGTTTATTATATTATTATTATATAGAATATTTGAATATATAATATATTAATATTATAAAATAATATATATTATTGTTTACATAATAATATTTGAATCTATGAAAAATATTTAACAAGTAAAATAACATTTCTTTAACGCATGGTTAGGTTAAGTTAGGTCATAATGCATATTTATTTTCTTAGTATCTTATCATACTGGGCGTCAGTCATTTCCGCCAAAAAACTAGAATTTCGTTTCCGCCAAAACGAAAAAGATTCGATTTTCATTTCGGCCAAATATATATCTACCTACCTGTCTAAATTATAGTTTGAGGACCAATTAGAATTACCCAGAGGCCATCATAAGAAGGTGATTCTCATTGACCCCCAAAAAATTGTTTGACTTAATTTTCGGATTTTAGTTTAAAAATTTGAATTTGAAGTTTGAAATTAAAATTGAAATTTTTTAATTTGAAGTATAAGTTAATTATAATTTAATATGAGTTACCTTATATATATATATATATATATTAAATCAAATATTTCTGACAATTCTATAAATTGTTATTTATTATTTCGAATAATTATGGAATACCTTTTAAAGAATGTCGTTCTTGAAATTGTATTATTTTTGTATTCGTCTATTGCGTTTGTTGTACTCATAATTTTTTTTATTTTTTTTCTTGTGTCTGTGTACACGATACGTAGTCGAAATAATGCTTCGATTTTCAACTTCAGTATCTTGTTCGATTGGAAAATGAATAACCAACGTTGGTGCATTGGGGAGGTCAAAGTTTAAAATGCCCAGTAATTTTCAAAAGCCCCGTGAAAAACAAAAGAAAAATTAAGGGAAACTAGAATTTTTACGCAAAATCGATTTTTATATCAAAATCAACTTTGGTTATAGGTGTAACTTTAAAACAAATGACCTTAGATATATGAAATTACACTCAATGTTTATTTTATCAATTCTTATACTTGATACAATTTTCAAAATATTTTAACTTGATTTGAGCAGTTTACGGACAATTTCATATTTCAATTTTTTTATTTTTTTTTTCTATGAATATCAATAAAGTTTTATCTGTTAGGCCAAAAAGTGTAAAAATTGAATACAAGGCTCCTGATATATTGTTACAATAGCAATTGAAAAACATTAAATATACATATAGGCACACATTTTTTTTATAAGCATTTAAAGATCGAATTTTGACAAAATTTATCAAATTTAAAATTGAATAATTATTTTGTTGTTAAAAATGTATAAAATGTTCAACTTTTATATCTAACTTTATATCTAACTTATATCTAACTTTTGTATCTAATAGGATTCAAAATTTAAAACAAGATTCTACGTAAATAGTTTATTCTGTTACCAAAAATTCTAAAAAATACATTTACACAGTTTATTTGTACAGTCATTTTAAGTTCAAATTTGGACGAAATTACATATTAAAGAACCTAGAACAACTATTTTAGTTATTTTGTTGTGTTTGTATAATATTATTCGTGGGTGCTTGAAACTTTTAAAGTATACATTTATATATCTATGATAGTATCACGGTTTGTTTTGATGTATAACAATGTATATATGTGTGTGTGTATGTGTATGTGATTTATAAAACTGTTCATTAAAATGTACATGAAAAAATTCACAATTATTTGTTGCTCTGGATATACTTGCTCTAAAATTGGACCATATTGATGGAGGAAACACACTATTTTCAGTGATATAGTTGTCAGTTAAATAATCAGCATATTTACAATATGCTGCCCTTCTGGTATATTATTGACATAAAATCTTCACATACAATAGACATAACTATACGTGATATAGGTTTTATCGATTTATATTTATTTATATTATGTAGGTATTTCTACGTTTAAAATCTATTATCACTTTATGATATATCTTCAATATTAAATTGCTTATCGATATAGGTACATCGGTGGTCGATAGCACTGCAGACGCCAGACAGACTAGGGTTTCTCAAATTACATCTCAATAATATAGGTAGAAATAGATTTGGCGGAAATTAAAATCGAACATTTTTCGTTTTGTCGGAAACGATAATTGGCGGCGAAAGGAAAATCGAGTTTTTGGCGGAAATAAATGTACATAATATTATATAATATGCATTATGAAACAACTAAAAACAATAATTTACACTTTACAGTAATAATATTATAATATCGCATATATGTTTAAAAGAGCCGGATTGGATACCTATAGAGATCTGGTGTGGGGAGAATTCATATTTGGTTCACTCTCCTCGTTGCTGGCTAGTGGTGTGATTTATATAAATTGTGATAGGTATTACATTTGAAAGTGAACATAAATCATTGTCTTCTGAAATCGATATGGACTTCATCAGTTATTTAAATCACAAACTTGCTGAGGCATCATAAACATTTTTAGAACTTTATCAGTAATATTTATTTACAAACCACATATATATATTATATTTTGATAACTACCTACCTAGCACGGTATCCAATTTTACTATTTTAGCATAAAAAAAATACATAACATTCAAATATATTTAGGTACACATACCTATATCAAAAAAGAAACCTGATGAAATATTTAAAATTTAAAATTGAATACATTATCATTGTGACCATGTAATCACTGGGCCTCCGCCTTTTAATTTCTACTCCGACCCACACCTATTATATTATCTAGGTGTGCGTGCACGTTATACGGTTGAGAAGATCTATTGTAAATGTTATTTAATGTAAAATTTTTTTAACAAGGTAAACATGCCATAACGTTGGACAAAAAAATCTATATCGTTATGTATTTTATTTTTACTCCTGGAATTTAGCTATTTACTTACCTAATATAGTTGTTATTTTAATACTACGTTCTACGACCCTATATGAGAATAATCATCGGAATCGTTTTGTTTATTTCTACTCCAGAAAATGTATTTAATTTACTATTTCTCTACAGAAGTTGTACCGAAACCAAAACAAAAAAAACACAAGGTTATTGCTTATTATAGTTATTAAAAATAAAAAAATGTTAACTATTTTAATTTCTTACGTATTTGTTAATTGTTTTATCTGAATGCAATTATTTTTATTTTGTTTGTGATTTAAATTAAAAATCTTAATATGAAAATCAAAACAATCATAAAATACCAAACGTCTTTAAAAATTCCTAGTTCCTAATTTCCCAGTTTAAGTTTTAATGAAGGTTTATCGAATGTACCTATATAATAAGGGTATATACAAAGGAATTATTATATTCTGACTGTTATTTTTTCAAACTATAATATTTAATGCTATAATTAAAGGAATTCTCATACGTTTACCTTAATCCCCACAACTCTTATGTAAGTGATAAATTTATGTATTTTTGTTTGTAAATCAAAAAACTTGAACATTTAATTCAACGTTCCTTATAAATTGTTTTTACAGAAATAATTAAAAACAATCTAAAATATAAGGTCACGATTATTTTTTTATAAGCGTCTGAACTTAAGATTTCGATATAATTATTGTAATTTATTTTGTTCAAATAATTCATCATTTTAACTGCAATCCCCATTTAAAATAATATATATTACTGCATATATAAGCATAATAAATATATATATTGAAGCTGATACATATCAATCATTATTTACTGTTTAGGTATATTTAAATATACTATTCACTTTATAAATGGATTTAAATTAAAATGTAATAATATTTAAGTCCACTGCAAGTACATAATATAGTGACACGGAAGGTACACACCAGTATATTATGCTATATATATATATAAGTACAAATGACAAAATTATTGAATTATTGATATAGATATTAATATGTTATTATTCGTTGGCATAAATCTAGAACAGTATTTACTATTTAACCATAATATATTATTTATTACTTGTATGTCGGTTCGTACTTAATTCTATTGCTATTGCCCAATTAAAGTAATGATATATAGTGTACTGATTTTATTGATATAAATTGATATCGATTGTCGGCATAGTAGAACATTGTAAATAAAATTATTAGACAACAATTCAATATTTCAATTGGTACTTCTTTCTAAACTTCTTGGTTCTTATAGGTCTAAAAAAGGCTCTCAATCAGTTTTAAATGCCTGCATTAATTATTTTTCTCATTAATTGGCAGTAAGGTAAGGAAGTTTCATTTTTAGAGTATTTTAAATTTGAGTGTAGTAGTATATTGTAGATAGGTACTAGCAAGGTGGATATATGTCCACTTTGGGTACTAGTTTTTGTATCCAGTAAAGATATTTAGATAATATGATGTATACCTATTATTTAAAATTATATAATATTACATCTTACGTTTATCATGTTTTTGACTATATCTGGCTACAATAATGATTTAAAAACAATAATGTTACGTGTAGGTACCTAATGAAAAATGTATAATTTTTAACTCAATTATATTTTCAATTTATAATATTATTATTTTAAAAATGGGTTTTAGTATACTAGAGCGTAATCGATTAGACCGTTACGAGTTTGAAATTTTCATTGGTGAAGTTAATTTTACGGGATTTAATGAAGAATTAGAAAACTGCGATGCAAATAACAAAAATGTTTTAGATGAATCTGGTTCAAAAGTAAGTCAATTATTTATTTAATTGTTGTATAATTTAAATCTTTTAATACTTCGATATACAGAACAGCGAAACCGAATAATGGCTTCACAACACTTTATGTAGGCACTAAGATAAATAAATGCTACATTAATTAATATTATTAGCATCTCGGATGTTATTATGCTTCCTAAAATTCAACGGTAATTATATGGTAATGGAATTTATAAAATGTGTAGTAATAAATAAATACATTTTTCTTTTTTTGCATACATAAATTAACATCTGTAAAGGTATGTAGGAAGTATATGTGCATAAAATATAATAATTGTTTTAAAGAACAATCGCGACACTAGTTGATATCTATGAAATATCCACATCGAATTATACTCAAAAATGAGTATTCAATTTAAAACAAATTATTATTAAAATCTATCATAATACTTAATAGTATATTAAAATGTATATTTGTTTTGAAGAAAGAAGAAGTATCAAGTAAAAAGTATACCTACCATAAAGGAATTGTTGGATAATATATCTCAATTGAACATATCCAATTATGATAAAATTGAGGAAGATCCTGAAGACCAATGCTCAACATATTATGATGATTTTGAATCAAATAAGTCGCTTACTGATATCGTTAAATCACTTACCGAACGGTATTCTGTTAATGAAAAACCCACTCGTAATGCGCAAAATATTTGTTTTGACATTACCGGTACGTACAAAGAGAGTGAAAAAGCGGCTGATTCCATGAAGTCCTCTATGAATAGAGGTGAAATACTAGACAAATATTAATGCATTTTAATCTATTACATTTTTTTAATTATAATTATTTAAAAAGAACCATGTCACACAATTTGAGTTTACACACAGTTGTACACGAGGGGGTTAAGAAATTGTATTGATATAACGTATTATAAAGTAAGTGATTGGAAAGGTAGTCCTCCGAATTGGACGCAATGAAGGTGTCCAAGAATTAGTTATTTTTTTTAAATGCATTTAACTATACTTAAATTGATTGTATGTTAATTTAAACTGTATAATATTCCAATTACAATTATTATTGTCATTAATAATATTATATAATGGACTATAGTAGTATTAGGTTCCTATACTTCAGTACCTAGTATAGTGTTGTACCTAAACATCAGAGTATCGTTATTTAATTATTATTAAATTTCAAACAACAATATTAAACAAGCTAATATTAGATTTACCTTTAATTTTTCTTAGGTGTGATCTGTATTTTTTCCTGTGTACCTAGGACACATTAATAACAATTTTACAAAAGTAAGAAACACGATATTTTATAATTACATATTTATATATAGCTATACCTACTCTATTTGATGCTACTCTGTTACTCTGCTGTAGGTACTTCTATTGAGACCAACATTATTTGTTAATTTTGTGCATTACATATAATTAAATAATTATCTATATTATACTTATATAATTATTGTATAGTTTGTTCAAATATTTTGTATACGTTGATTGTTTTTTATGCATTTGTTTTTATCTATATAAAACACACTCAAAATTATATACCTCGAATGAAATTAACATTTTATTTAAACTTTGTTTCCAAAAATCGTCTCAGTTGAAAAATGAATAAATTATTTATATTACCGGACTAATATTAAGCATAGAACGTGATAATATGGCTTCATATGAATGAAGGTAAATACTTTTATCTGTGTTTTTAAATAAGCTGCTGTAAATATTTGAACAATTAATTTTTATTTACTTTTTTTTAATGTATGGTCACTAAATCAATAGCTCTTAAAGTCAATATTTATATTACATAATATTATATATTGATAATATTTCGAGTTATATTCCAAATAATCAGATACCATTATGATAATTATTTTTTAATTAAAATTTAACAAGCGGTATTATGATGTAATTACAGGAATCCTTTGGAATTAATAATTCGTGAAGACTTACAAGACAGTCAAATACAATTAGGCACTGTGTCCGTCATGCTCAGCAGTTCGTTAGGGTTTACTAGTGCAATATGTAGCCATTTTTTTGAAAAAGGTTACGATCCATATGCACATACTGTTGAAAACGAATACGAAGTGAAAAATATGGATGGTAGTCAGACCATTAGGGATATGTTTGTGCGTTTGAAGCTAACGTGTCACGGACCCGAAACAATGCAAGTCAATCAAATTGTATTAAAATCAAACGAACCGAAACTACAACCCATATTCACCGATAGCGATCCATTTGGCTTTCATTTAAAAAAACCTATCAAATCTCCACCAACGATGATGTATGACAATATAAGCAAATGTATGGGAAAAATACAAGTATTTAACCCTGAAATAAGAGAACTTCTCGACTTCCAAAGGTACCTACGATATCTATTTTTGTTTAATGTTTATACTTTATATTATATTATAATATTATAACGTCACATTTTGATTGATTTAAACTTTAAAGTGTGACGATATACAAAACGTACTCCGTAATGGGTTAATCTAAAAATATTAACGTATACAGAATAAATGTATACATTTTTAATGTCGATTGTTAAATACTTCACTGTGTATAAGTGAATACACACACCATACATACGCGTGAGAAGTAATGAACAACTTTAATTTTAAGCTGAATGAATAAAAATAATAATGTTACTTAATATAAAATCATTCAAAGATGATAATATTTACCAGGACCCAAGAAGTAAAAGAAAATAAATCATGCGTTTTTCCTTGTAAAGGATTGATAGGAAACGTAGAAACAATTTTGTTTGACGGTACAAAACGATTTGACGTCTCGATGTGCAAGTCAAACCTAGAAGTAAACCAAGCCTGCAGCAGTGTTAAAACTCGTGGATCAGTGAATTCGGCCAAAGTAGAAAACTGCAATGATTGTAATACGGAGAAGAAATCAATATAAATATTTTGCGATTGAAATAGTATTATGAAATGTTTTGAAAAACAAAAAATAAAAAATATCTGCCTTAAAATATTACAGCTTGAGTGCGGAGAGTATGAAATACTATAAATAATATATTTGATGTTTTATATTTAATTGATAACGATGTACAATGAAAAGAAATCGCTAATTTTACGCCAAGTCTTTATTGGTAAAAACAAAAATTACATATTGAAAAAAATCAATCATAATTGTATTCGTG
This sequence comes from Acyrthosiphon pisum, assembly GCF_005508785.2. Taxonomy (NCBI): domain Eukaryota; kingdom Metazoa; phylum Arthropoda; class Insecta; order Hemiptera; family Aphididae; genus Acyrthosiphon; species Acyrthosiphon pisum. The sequence goes on along the minus strand of NC_042494.1, from coordinate 21,354,949 downwards.
TGCTCTTGAGTAAACCTATTCTAGAAAAACTTTATCGTATATTAATAGGTAATGTATTTACTAAGCAACAGATAATTCACACTGAATAAATCGACACGTTAACGATCCAGGAATGTTCAAAACCGGCCTAGTGGGATTATTAGCTAGTATACCTGTTATATCATCATGGTGAAGACGCTTTATTATTTAATATTATAGATACCTATATGATATTGTCTGTTATACAGAAATCTTATCCATTCTTCCCAAATAATATGATCAATATTAAAATAATCCATGAAAATCACTGTGCCGTATAGTAGGTTTCCGATGTAGGATCTTGAGTAGGTAGGTACCTAATTATTATATTAATTTACCTATATATAATAAATGTACCTATACTGCAATTTAAACTTAATAATTAGAAATTATTGAATACGAAAAACGATTCTGAGCAGATTCTGAAGTGTGGCAACACCTATATTTTGTAATTTATTTATGTTAGGTACCTACTATATTCGTAATACGGTAGATCGTCTATAGATCGATATATCGTTGATTGAACTAATTTTATCCAAAAATACGCATAATATGATATTATATTATTGGTTAGAAATTAGAATAATATGTATCAAATCATCAAATTATCGTATAATATTAATATTATTTGTTACTAACTATCTATAGATAATATATGTATTAAGTCAACTTGGTAACTGGTAAGTCAATACCGGCGTATGTCAGATGGATGTGAATAGATTCGTCGTATAAATTGTAAATGTTTAAAATCAATCTAAATATTTTGATATTTTCATTATATCTATATGGAAAATAATAATATACGTAATGACTCGAAAAGTTTCAAGTCTATAAAGTCGAAATTATTCAAATCAAACAATCAAATAACTAAAATCTTAATTCTAATATTATTTTTAAATTGATATAAAAAAAGTAAAAGACGGGTGGTTATTTTGTTGTAAAATGAGTGTCCTGACTTATATAAAATATCGGATAGATAACCTATTATGACGCTTTGAACAATAACACAAGTCTTATAACCAGACTGCTATATTATTATAATATGTAAATATGTAAGCTTTATGCTTTGCGTTACACAATATATATCCGTATTAAATGTTTTTATACAGGTATACGTTTTCATGTGCATATTGACCGTTTGGGATTAATAAATAATATTCTTTCTACCATTGTTTTCGATACGAATAATATTTATATATCCGTATTTGTATTTTTGTTTAGTTGGATCATATATTTTACAAAAAAAGATACCCATATAAATAATTCAAAATGATACAATATTAAAGAAAAATCCATACTATGTTCCGGTTGAGGACAATTATTTCGGTATTTTTCAGGTATTAGCGACTATTACCTGTTTTAGCTGATAATATAGCTAAAATGCTACCTACATATTATACGATATAACGACAATATATTATTTTGAGAATTATCATCGTCGTTATCAACTGACTTAAAGACGATATTCTAATGACCACGAGGGGATAAAACGATTTAGAAAATTTGAAAACCTATTTAACTGCATACAATTTCCTAATGCGATTTAACTCGCTGCCGACAGCGGTCGTTCGATCGAGTGTAACGGCGTACCTCCTTTTACAGATAAGATCCTCCTCGGAGTACCGGTACATTGGCTACCAGCCAATTGCTCACCCCACCGAACGCACAGAGATATACGCTACGATATAAATGTCATTTTCAAGACCACTAAAATCCAGACTTTTATACACGTGTATGTGTTACTTTTCTTATTTTTAGCAAATTTATCCAATTTCAATTCTACATAATTAGGTATGAATAGGTATTTTCTGTTCAGATCGACAGCGGTGTCTCGAACATATATATTTTGATATATTTTGGCCAAAAGGGCCAATATTGAAGTTACACACCTACCCAAACGCATACAATTAAAACCAATCTATGGACCAATAATTTTTATTTTTTTTATGAAATCAAGATTCAAGATTAATGTAACATATTATGTATGCTTAATACTTAACTTCCAATAATAAATTCCATACACAATACGCATGTTGCATACAATTTGCATGTGTTGTGTTAACCATGTGCTGAATCCTATAGCAGTAAATGAGTAAAATAAAGGTACCTTTATAGTTTATTGTATATAATTCTAATTTATTACATTGAGTTAAAACCAACATAATATTACTTATTCAATAACGATCGTTAAATATATATTTACACCCCCTATCAAAACTACCAACCGAGTTAAAATTGTTTGGGGTAACCAACCCAAAAAAATACATGTTCATAACGCCACTACAGATCGATATAGGCAAATAGACTATTATAGTAACTATAATAATATCTATAATAATATAGCTGTTTTTATTTTTGAAAAATGGATACCACATTAGGTACCGTACATGCTATTTTAATTATTATTATTATCTTGTATTGACCATGTCGTGTTTGAGAATTTTTCAATCGAAACAAAATACTTTTTTTTTATGAATATTTAAGATTCTTACACAAATAATACACGGAATCGTATTAATATGTAAATATAATATTTATCTTATACCTAAATATATTATCACTAAATTATATGACCTTATATATAGTTTTGTAATCTTTAAATAAATAATAACAATTATTGACCCGTTGGCCGTTAATAATAATTAATAAATATTATATTATAGTCATCAAATAGAACAAAACATTTATTCATTTTTTTAAATTATTATTTCCATTTGAAAGTCTTGTAATATCAATGCTCGTAAAATACACAATTGGCAGTCTGACGGCCGACTTGAAACTAAAAACTAGAAATTGGTGATCGGTCATTTTCTATTCCTCGATATTTTACATCAAGTACCTAGGTCTAATACGTGAGAGCTATTTATGGAAAAAGGGAAAATATGCTAACTGTTAGAATTGAAATATTGAATTATATTTTATTATATTGTTATTTAAGTATATTGTCGACTGGTCGCTACTGTGTTATGACTATGAGTGTAGTTTCAAGTGCATGCCGATTTTATGTTATTTTTAAATAATGTTAAAATTAATTTTAATGAGCTCTTAACTGCATTAGCCGTAAAACCATATTGCATAAAGCCATTAAATTTTTACGACACAAACATAATAACGTTAAAAAAATGTAATGTGTGATAAATAGCAATGATCAATTAGTAATTACGACTAAAGGATCTTTAGAAAATTGTCCCAATTGCTTGTAATAAATTTATGTGTAATATTAATTACTAATTAAATTATATTAATAATTTAATTATTGTGAAATATTAATTTTTTACCATGCTATACTTAATAATTATAATTTATAAGCAATACAACTATGTTATTTTTTTAAGTTAGGTAGTTTGATGAATAATTAGTTGAAATACGTTTAAATTTTGAACTAAAATTGTAAAATATTTTCATTATTAAGTAAATTCACTTGAATTCAATTATTATAGTCATTATTGAACATTTTAAATTATATGTGTACTGCCAAAAGGCGTAGCCTGCAAGGGCGGCAGGGGGATAATCCTCCCTCTGTCCATAGATGACAAATATATTAATGTTTAACGAAATTTTTAACTGAGGTAAAAATTTCAAAATACACTTGGTTGCCCCCCTGATGAAATTTCCATTACCTAAAGGAAAATAAAGGATAAGAGAATAATAATACATAATATATCAATATAATTATATAACCTTAAATCTTTTTTATGATCATCGTGTTCACTAATAATTATTATAATAAACTGCCATAAGTTGAATAAATTATAAAAACAAAATATTATAGACATCCGTCAGCTATCATCCGTTTAATATAGTTAACCCAGAATTTTTGAGATAATAAAATATAATATTAGATTACACCTAAAATATAACAATGAACAAATAAATATATTATATTCAATTAGGTATAAAAATTTATAAATGGCTATTAATATTTTAATTTATTATTTTGGTATTTTTGTTTGATAGGTACATTACAGTATTATACATATACAATTATATACTATCTAACACAATTTTATGTGGATTAAAATATATATACATATTATTATATAGATTATGCAAAATTCACTTTTGGGCTGCAATTCAATAATATTATGGAATTTCGGAAAATGGTTTTGTAATGCAATACGAAAGTGGTATTCGTATCGTCTGTTGTGGAAAGAAACCGGACGGATTAATAGTGCACTTAATTTCAAACGAGTATGGATGATTTTCATATGGTCGTAATTATTCCTAAAATCCAGTACTGTTTAGCCTTACATTTTAGTTTGATAGATAATAAATTTTAATATCAGAGCTTGCACCACGCAGAACTGTCTGCTCACCGCCAATTCGCTATTTTGCGCTTGGGTCGGACAGAGAGGACAAATGGTTCGTTTACATATACTTTTAAATATAAATTCGCCCAGACGATTGGTCAATTTCTCACCCGAATAATGTGCCTATGTTATGCTTAGGGGTACATTTTAGGTCATTCGCCCGAATTAATTATGCCCGATAAAGTCGGTCTTCGCGGTGGCGTAATAAAAGATAAGAAATTATTGTAATTCAACACCACACTGTAGGTACCTAGTTAAATTTAACGAGACCGTGTCCGAAAACAAATAGCTTCTATGTGTTATCTACCTATAATAATATATAATACATGTATAGCTGATGGCTGTGGTGATCGTTGCCGCACATTTCGTTATAATATAATAAGGTGCAATTTTGACGATGACGACTTGTCGGCAAAATATAAAATATCATGACTTTTATGTACTTACTGTATAAATAATTGTATTATGTAACACGCACGTCAAAAATATGGTAAATTCTGTGGACAATTGCGAACGTGGGCCGTTTATTATGTTTTTAATTTTAATACCTCTGATGTCATTTGTTTAATCGTTTTAAGCAATTGCTTGTAAATACTTACAGACTTCTATAAAATTGTTGATTTTTAATCATAGTCAATATAATAATATAATATATAGGTAGTTTGTACTATGTATAATATTATATTCAGTAAACTATTATTTCGATGATCTATAATACATTTTTTTGTCAGTAATTCATTACGGTGTGATACGTAGTTTATATAGTGTGTTTAAACTTATTACAGTTATAACTGTTATTAGGAGGGGAAAAAATAAAAAAAATAAGTGGATGTCGCTCTGATGTACAGTAGGGCACAAGTGAGTCACTGTATAATGAATGGTATTAAATTTAAATTCAATGATATAATATCATTGTATACGAAAAACGATTCAGACTTCAGAGTAGTGACGGTTTGCCAGTGTGGATATTTTATATTATATTTATATTGTTATTACTTATAATTAATATAGTAGCCGGTAAGTTGAAAAAAATATTATAAAATTACAACAAAATAACTAAGATCATTATTCTTGGTTTATTAATATGCAATTTCGTCCAAATTTGATTAGAAAATAACTATAAAAAAAACTGCGTTTATATTTACTGTTTTTTATATTTTTTGGTTACAGAATAACCTACTTACGTGGAACCTTATTTTAAATTTTCAATCCTTAGCTATAAAAGTTGAATATTTAATAAATTTTTAACTACAAAATAATTTTTAAATTTTAAATTTGATAAATTATGTCAAAAATTGAACTTTAAATACATATAAAAAGAAATCATGCCTATGTATTTTTAATATTTTTCAACTAATATTGTAACAATATATTAGGAGCCTTGTATTAAATTTTCAAACAAATAAAATTTAAATGATATTCATAGAAAAAAAACTAAAAAAATTGGAAACAGAAATTTTCGTAAACAGTTCAAAACAAATCAAAATATTTTGAAAATTTTACCGTGTAATGCTAATATAAACAACCAGTGAACATTTTATGTATCTATAGTCATTTGTTTTAGAGTTACACCAAAAACAAAATCGATTTAACGTGAAAATTCCCGGTTTTCCTTAATTTTTTTTTTTTTGTTTTTTTTCAGCGCTTTTAAACATTAATGGGAATATGGCATTTTTACTTCCTCAATACACCAACTAGATCACTTTACCAACAAGATACTGAAGTTGAAAATCGAAATATTATTTTGACTACTTATCGTGTACCTACACAGACTCAAAAAAAAATTTAAACAAAAATGAAAGCACACATCGTTGTAAAATCAATACATTCATGCTCTGCTCTAGGTACATTGAAAAAAAAATTTAATATGTATCATTACGCCATATGTTACGCGTCAAGTTACTATTTATCATCTAAAAATCCACTCCTCCAGTCCTCCCCTCGTCGGATTACCACTATGTGCATGACCGTTATTTAAGGAGGTACAATTAATATGGCCGACCCGTGGAGCAAAAAGTGTAAATACGTATAATATTATAATATAGATCGTCCTAGATCACGTATTTAATATTACATAATGTAGTTTGTTCTAATACACACCATTCACATTTCGTTGCAGTACTGCAGTAGTACAGTACCGCCAGTGCATGACGTGAAGGTACTATAATATACTGTATTGCACATACTCGAAACGATAATATTATTCGAATCATAGCTGCGGGATTTGTATATAATATATATGGTACGTGGTTAAGAAGATCAAAACTTATATTTCGACCCACAACCTGGCACCTGCACAGACGGACGAAGCCGGATTAATGTGCCAGCGGTGCTTGGTTTCGAGATGAGAATTATGGCCCCCCCAGGACAACAACAGATCGACTCCGGAAGTTATACATACATATATATATATATATATAAAATATATAATATACTATACTGGCTACTGCTGCAGCAGTATCGTCTGCTGATATGTTTCCACCACAACGAAACTGGCCACGATTGTCGTTTTGTCATACCTATACCTATCGTGCTAATTCATAATATTATAACAATAGTAATAATTATACCGACGTGGCGTGTATGATGGTCTGAGTGATCTGATGATATAATCTGCAAACCACTAAACCAGCTAGTACCTACGTATCTATTATTGCTGTTGTTGTTTGTAAAACAAACGACTATGCAGCCAAGATTATTATATCGGACTATATTTACCGGATGGATGTCGTGTTGTTGCCGTGTTAAAAATATATGGTCTATCAATAAACATTTTTTTTTTTTATATAGTTATTGCATTGATTGAGATTTTATATCAAGTATCTCAATTTTATTTAATGGTCTGGTTCTTATAGTTGCATAGACAATATTATAGTTTTAAATGAAAAAAAAATATATCATTATAGTTGTCAGAAGTATTATTAGTTTGGAAGAAGCTTGGTGTTTGAAAAGTTTATTCATAATTGATGGGGGCTGCTTTTATAATAAACAGTTGTATAAATATTATATAATTTCTAATGTTTCTAAAAATTAATATTTCAATCCCTCATTGCGGTGCCATGATAAAATCATCTAAATCCATTACGGAACGGCTGGGTTAATTTATAATGCTGCAGAATATTCTTAGTTCATTATTTAGTATATGTTGGGAGATCGTTTGCTCATCTTTCATTATACATTTTTATCTTTTTCTTTCTTTTTCTTTTTACTTTTTATTCCAACTAGGACAAGTTTTCTTTTAAATTAAACAATATCTAATGCAATTAACGCGATCCAGACATTTTTAAACTATACTTAGAATGGTTTAATTAATTATGTTTTTGACATAAAAATTAAGAGATAAAAACTCGAGAAAATTAGAAAGAGCGTGATTGTCTTTTAAGACGGAGCGTTAGATATGCAATTTTGATACGTCCTTGTGTAGAAAACTATGAATAATCTGTGAATATCTAATAATTAGTGGTACCCTTCTTCGGCTAAATATTATATTTTTACTAAAATATAAATTGAAAGTGATTGATTTAATATGATTTTTTATTATATCGTGTTAGATTTTCAACTAAACGGTAATACGAATATTGTTAAAAGTTAAAATTAAACATAGTTCGAATGAAAGGTAATCGTCTGTTATTTATTTGCACTTTGCAGCTTACAGGTTTTAGTAATTTTTGGCTATAAACTTTAATAATAAATCATTCAAATGAGAATACTTCATTTTTAATACACAAAAAATATATTGGTAAAAAATTTTTTTTTCTTTAACCTGTGTAGGTAAGTATACATTTAAAATGTTAAAACAATGATATATCATTTGTATAATATATTTTAATACTTATTAATTTATTACTCATATTGTATCCGATACGTATTGTATATATATTTTTATGACAGTATAGTTTCGTTATATTACAATATTAATATTATGTATTTCAATCAAAAACGTAAGAAAAAATAGAAGTTTATTGATTTCCATATATTATCCATATATTTTCCATATATTATTTTGTAAGGATGTTTATTGAAAACCTTGAAATCGATTTTTGGTAGAATTCAAAATATTATTGATTTGGTAAAATTCTATTGTATCATTGTGCAAATGGATGTATTTATTTATTTATTCACCTATTTATATTTTTGGATTACACAGGAAATTCATTAGTAAAACTAATAAAATGAATAATGTCTTAATTGGTCGATTATTTAGTTTAAATATATAATTATAACTTTGTTAAAGTAATTATATTTGTATTACTATTTTAAATATATCTTTAAATAATAAATCGTTATTCATTAACTACTATTACAACAATGTATAGTATATAATACTAAAACCTATTATAATATTATTATCTAACAAATAAAATAGTCTTAAATGGATTTGTTATTATTTTTTTTTTTTTTGGTTTGTTCCTCGTTTTATTTTAAGTTTTCACTATTCCAAATGTAGTATTTACTAACATCAATACCAAGTTGTACACTTTTTTTTTGTGTACTTACTGTTGTCTGTTACAAACCACGCTTAGGAGATTTTTCAATTTAAAATTTATAACTATTGTACTTATTTATTAACGATTTTTACATATTGCAATCAATGTTTTTAAGTATTTTCTTTTAGTTTAGGGTAATGTTATTAAGCAGTTGTTATAATATTAATTATTTTTTGGTAGTTATATTATTTATATATTTTTATAGTTTTAAAAAACTATCAACAGGGGTGTACCTATATAGGCTAAATTGCTTTAGATAATTGATGGATACGTAAACCAATACTAATTGATGGATACGCAAACCAATACCAATTGATTATAAAAGTAGGTAAGTTTTTGCGTTGATTTATAATTTAAAATTCAACGAAATATAAGTAATTATTTATTCATATGAATTTTAATCTGATATAAAGTATTATCATAAATCATTATTTGCCAGAGAAACAAATACGTTGATTGTTGGTTTATATTTGTTTGTGCTATTCTGTATATAAATATTATGTTTCGAGGTACCTACAATTAATCAACTCTCTACAATGTATCACTGTGAACAGTTATATAAATTATGTTTAAATGTAATATTAAGATTTTTCTGAATAAAAAATGTGTAAATAAGTACACTCTTAGTAGTTCTTTCAACCTTTTGTCATTTTTAGGGCTATATTTGAACAATAGTGACAAAGGTTGAGGGAAGATTAATTTTCGTTATGAACTAGGATCTAAAGTAAGAATAACTCTGGCACCTGGAGCGTAGTCTGTCGGAAAACAAAATCGAATTATTATATTGTGCCCAACAGCGGGTGGCTTGAATAGTCCCTGACATAGAAAACTAAATTATAGTCATCAGAATAGAACATTATTAATTCAACTTTAGTCGAACAAAACTTGTCAAAAAATAGGGATGCGTATAATTCACTATTTTTTTTTTTTATTATGACATTTCCCTCATAAACAATACACATTTTTAGTATAAATATTGAAGATAGGTAATATGAAAATATGTAATCATATAATTATATTATTGATCAAAAATTATCCTAAACATTGTTATATTAATCACGTAGTTCAGGGCGGTTACCAACCATCATGGTATAGACTGGTGTAAACATATCGATAGGGTTTTAAGTATTTTGTATCATTATCAAACTGACCACAATGAAGTTATCCAATCATTGAAAATATTACAAAAAAAAAGGTTAATTTCCTAATCGTTGAGATTTAATAGAAAATGTGTTAGGGACTGTAATTTTGATGAAACCAATTAAACATAAAATGTCAAAATTAAGTAGTTCAAAATTTTATGATTTTGCCATATCATAAAAAAAAATTAAATCGCTGGCTGATAAACAATATAACTTGGAGAAATATTTTGAGTGTCGTATCTGAACGTATTAATCCGTTCGTAGAACATAATATTATATTGTATGTTCGCACGTTAATCTCCAGGTAATAATAATATAAAGGAAACAAACTCGGCTATATTATTATTACGCCTATGTACCTAGGACGTTTATTATCAAGTCGGTGTAATCTGAGGATTTAACGGACGTTCTTTACAGTGTTATACCTAATAAATAGTACGTCTCAATTTAATTATGTATCAAAATTATGTGATTCTGATGAAATAGCCAATAGGTTTCAAGATTATGACCTGGTGGAGGGTAGGTACCTAACTTTAGTTTTGGTTGTATAAATGTCACTTATTTATATATACCTATTATTGGATAATTATTTCCTATATAATATAGTAACGCATAGAATAACGAGACCTTTTTTTGTGCGTGTACCGAACGGTGTTGTCTAAATAGTTGAATTTGATTAATCGTCGTATCAAAATGAAACGGGAAAAAAATAGTAAAATCTTCTCATAATACTAACGTCCGTATAATACGTATTATATGAATTCGATACAGCTAATATTATACGACGCGACTATAAGAACGATTTTGGTTTAAATTAATTATACCCTTCCACGGCGACGCACTAGACGCAGTGATATATACAGAGTTTCTTGAAAGTCAACAAGAAACCCTCGATTCGTAGTATTGAAATCTTAAGATGGTGTATTAAATCATATATTAAGTACCTACTTATTATAATATCATAATAAAATTATTGAGCGCATATATTATAGCTTATAAGGTCAACTTAACGTTTATGATTATCGGCTTTATTATATTTATGGTAGGTAGGTACTACACACCTATTTAAGGTCAAAGCCCTACTCAATACATTTAGGCTTTACTCAGTTTGACTACAATAATTAGGCACTTAATAGATTACCTATATCATATTAAGTACCAACTACTAGGATTTCAAAATCGTAATTCGTTAAATCTATAAATGCATATATTCAGGCTTTTATACTTAGTAAAACAGTTTTGTGAACCGAGTGAACCCTATACTCACATCATCTACTTATATCTTTAAAATCACGTAAATAAAAGTCGAATGGATAGATTATAATAATGCATTGAGACTAATCTAATCTACATTAATTACTGTATACTATTATAGTATTATGAAAACGTTTGAAATATTATATTTAAGTATATTCCGAAGAGGAAAACGAGGAAGTTCATTATTATAAGTTTGTTGGAGATTTCTGCAGATAACCTATATGTGACAAAATATAAGAATATTATGTTATCTTCTATTGAATGAGTATTATTAAGTGATAACAACAGTAGAAATAGGCACTTGTTATAGTTATAGTTTAGCAGGCGCGTAGCCAGGATTTTCTCATGGGGGGGGGTTGCCAAAATTTGTTGGTAAACTTACCTATATTTATATAAAGTATGTTAGGTTAGTATGTAAATGATAGCTGGAAAAATAATTTACAAAATATAGACTTAGTTACTAAAGCATATTTTTATTGAGTATATTAAGTAGGTACTAGTTTATAATATTCAATTAATTAAAAATTAAATAACAAAGTCTAATTTATTTTTTGTCTTAGTTATTTGATTTAGAACTTCTTCTGGAGTTACTGTTATTTCTCGGTGAATATTTAATAATGCCAATCCATTTAATCTATTTTGACTCATTGTATTTCTTAAATAAGTCTTCAACCTACGAAGAGTTGAAAAGGACCGTTCAGCTGTACATGTTGTCACTGGCAAAGTTACTAATATTTTAATTAATTTATAAACATTTGGAAATATTAAACTATCACAGACGTCTAAATACTCTACAATGTTATTAGGTTTATTTATAGTTTTTAAAAAAGAATGCCACATAAATTTTTAAGCAACAAAATAATTTAACAAATTAATCAAAAATTATTAACACGTTGTACCACCATAGACAAAAATACCACCGCGTAACTAACAACGTCTGCCCGTTAAATGTTAATCGCAATAGTCAATACCTACTATACAGTCTACGGTCTACGACAACAAATACTTTTATTATCAGCTAGACCGTATGAACAATCGTCGTTGTAGACTGATGTCTCGGGCTAATGGGGAAAATTTTAATTTCGCTAGAAATAGACGAAAACACAATTTAAATATAGATATTAGGTACTGATAATCGTGACTCGGGAGAATAACAGAAATATTGCCTGAAAATCAATATAATTATTAATTTTTATACGATTAAAGCTTAATATTTTATCAACGTATATAATTATACAAATACAAATACATATTATATAGAATACAATCAAAACTTTTATTAACGAAATAGTTGATGGCAAGTTTAGTTGGTTTGATGATAGATTTTTTTTTATAAAAAAATAAAAAAAAATGTCAGTATCAAGTTTAAAGTTTTTAAAATATTTCTGCCATTTTTTTTAGGGGTTTTAAAAAACTCATGGGGGGTTGTGACCTGGACCCCCCCCCCCTTGGCTACACCCCTGTAGTTTAGTTAACCTGGTAAAATATGATAAAATAGTAACTGCAAGTTGTGTATGTTTTGGTTTCATGTTTATTATTTCTCCGAAAAAACGCTTCGTTCGGGCCCATTACCTATATAATAATTCAAGGATATACAAAATATTTTCAGTTGTTTTAACACCACTTGTCTTAACTAATTAAAAGTAAATAAAATATTCGGCCGTTTATGATCGGGTACAGTAAATCGTAAAGCATAAACCACGCTATATTATAATGATCGATTATCGACAGTAACTATGGTAGCATATTATAGTATGTAACAATAGTAATATTATGTCGTACTTAACGACGTATTTTTTTGTGATCGCTGCGGACTGCGGTAGTCGAATGGTTTTTTCATAGTAAAGGGGGGCTGTTGATTTTACCATTAAAAAGATAACTTATGGGTAGGTATATTTTTATAGGTGCCTATGTCATTGTAAGTATTAAAAAAAAGACAACCCGCCCCCCCTCCCCACATCTCGTAAAACCGCCACTGTGGGCTTGGTTATATCGTATTTTATAAGCGTACCGCCGTTTATCGTCATGACAATTATTAATATTATTATAATAACGCGATCTACGCGCTTTCCGTTTTAACGTCGGCAATCGCCGTCAAAGTCACACTGTATAAATTATGTGATTATTATATAATAATTACGCGCGGAGCGGTTAACGCCGTCCGAAGAAAGCGACGGCGGCGGCTGGCTGGAGAAAAATAAATATCTCAATAATGTGAATATAATACGCGGCGAAATGAGCTCGGGCCAAGGCGGCGGCGTCTAAACGCAAAAACAAAACACGCGAACGGGCCGCGTGCGTGCGTCTATAATAATATAATAATATGGCTAATTAATTATCCGAATGCGGTTTGGCGCGGCGTCCCGAGGACGAGAATAATTTATCCTAATTACGCGACCGGCGGTTCCCAGACGGCCGGTAAACTTTGCATTTATCGACCCCTCGGCGAGGCGGCACCGGCTTTATTGTGCGCGCTCGCCGTATACGAAGTCTTGTGGCCACGCGCGCCGAGGGTACGATAAACCGACCGCGAAAGTATTACGTATAAGACTATACTTACAACTGCAGTGAGCGCGTTTCTCCCCCCCCCCCCACGCCGTATAATATCATAGTCACCGTGTTTAATATTATCATCTTGGAATAGTAGCCGGTACCACTGCAAGGGCGCCCATTTAGGGGAAATAATGGGGAGACGTGCCCCCCCCCCGGAAAATAATATAGTACGCAAATTATCATATACGCTTTGAATCCATATAATATACTTGTTTCACATGCCCACTAATTTCTACAGACACTTTACCATGATTCGTTGGACAACCATACTATCTTAAATCGTGGATAGTATTGATATAGATACCATAGACTTTGGATTAATGCGCCTTGTCACTAATCAGTGAAGCAGTGTGGCCAGGTCGTTTATTTAATGTTCGTACGCTGATCTCAAAGTTCATATACAAATCATAATATTATGCAATGATTTAAGATACTGATAATTGATAATTGATGACAGTAATAGTGACTTTCTAAAGGTGAGAAGTATCAGCAAACATATAAATATTATTATTTGTTATAGGATGATATGGACCCATATCAGATACTACAGTTACTATATCAAATCCATATTGATTTAATTTTGTCGTGATGGAGATGAACAAATCTGTTGACATTGGTATATTCAATTGAAAAAATATGTGGTCCATGCAGAAAAAATATCTTTAAAGGTAAAGTATATTTTACTATATTAATATACCGACCCAACAAAAACACTTCGCCATACTCCGAGTAAAAAAAAACGCTGAGTATAAAAAAAATGCTCTAAAAGTTGTGATATAATTTTATAGTCTTTGAACTATAAATATAATTTATGTTAAAATAATCTGCTAAAAAATTTAACTTAATTTGGCGACTTTAAATTACTAGATTACCTATTTACACTACATATTTTAACGATAATAGACTTTATTATTATAATTTTTTCTTGTTGTTAATTCTTTAAATTAGTCTATTGGAGCTCCTCACGATTCTCTGTTGTAACTCAATTCTTTTAGGTCCTTGTAACTTCTTTTATTCATATCCTTCATTATTTGGGTTATGTATTCTGTCCTCTGTCTTCTTCTTCCAATGTATCCTTCTACATTTCCTTTAATTGTTGTTTTTAGTGCTTTCGTGTCTTAGTAGGATATGTCCTATCATTCTATCCCTTCTGGATTGAATGCTTTTCCATAACTGTCGCTTGTACTCTATTTTATCTAATACTTCTTTATATTCATCACCCTCTCAGTCCATAAGGTATGTTAAAAATTTTCCTGAAGCACCATATTTCAGAGGCTTCCAACTTATTTTTTTCTATTGTATTGATTGTTCAGGTTTCTCATGCAAAGAGTGCTACAAAAAATAACTTTTTAAAAATTGTTTTCTTATCGTCAGGTTGACACTGTTCGTAGTCAGTATATGACTTTTTTCGAATGCTTATTTCACCTGTGCTATTCTGCGGTTTATGCTTGTTTTGATGCTGCCATCCTCTGTTATGTTACTTCCTAAAAATGTAAAATGTTGTACTTGTGTTATTTGTTCATTATCTATATTCATGTTGAGTCGAATGGAGTTAGTTATAGTAAAAATTATAATTTTTATTTTATTTTTGTTTGGTTGCATTTTATACTTCTGTTTTAGTATTCTATGTACCACTATTAGGATATTCTGTAGGTTTTCTTATTTTTCCGTGCAGAGTACTATGTCATCCACGAATCTTATGGCAGTAATAATTTGCCCCCCCCCCCCCTATAATTGTAACACTTTTCTGTATTTCTGTTCTCAGCTCTTTCATTGCTTCTTCAATGCATAAATTGGACAGCATCGGTGACAGGATACATTCCTGTTGTAACCACTTTGTTTATTTATGATTCTGCTCCTTTCCCATCTATTTGTATTACGACAGTTTGGTTTTTGTATGTGTTGTAGGTAACTCTCCTATCATTGTACTTGTCCCATTCCTTAGAGGATTTTAAATAATTCATTCCATTGTACCCTATCAAAAGCTTTTTCTAAATCTACAAAGGCGATGAAGGTTTCCTTGTTTCGTCTAAAGCTTTTTTATAACATTATCCTTAGTGCTGAGATCGCCTCTTTAGTTCCTATATTTTTTCTAAATCTGAATTGATCTTCATCGAGGTATGCATCTTTAATTTTCTTCATTCTGTTCTTAATTACTCTAGTAGGTATTTTTGATGCACGCGTATTAAGATTTAGGGTTCTATGTTCTTCGCAGACAATGGTTCCCTTCTTCTCGGGGATTACTAATATAATGCCTTTGTTGATATCTTTAGCTATTTCCTCATTTAGATAGATTTAATTGCATATTTTTTTGAGCTCGTTATTTATACCTTCATCAGCACACTTTAATAGTTCTGTTGGGATTTCATCAATGATGCATTCTTATATCCTTGTATCCTAATAATTACTTAAGTCTAAAATCATCATCCAATTAAACTAATAAGTAATGCTTAGGTAATCCTATAGGTACATTTCTTATACTTAATAGTAAGTCTAAATTTTGTTCTTATGTTAGCCAAAGTGTAATGTTAATCTTTAAAGAAGTTCTATATTTAATTTCTAATGGTAATTTAGGTATCAAACATTTTAGACCGAGATATAAGTATGTGAATTGTGTTTATTTTTTGTGCATTGTTGCCTTCAAAAATAATTTTTTACCGACAGTACATTCAAATTGTTTAATAAGTTATTTTTCTGGGTTACGGGGCTTGGTCCCCTATTAAAGTACCAACTTCATTCACTTGCCTACCTGAGGAGATGCTTAAGAAGAGAATTTTAGAAATTTTACTGTCCCAGCAGATAATATAATAACAGACACATAATTGTAGAATCAATACATTCATTGCTCCGTTCAAAATCGAAATGGTATAATTTCACATAAATTGGTTTAGACAGAAGAGTTTAAAATTTCCATCAAATACACAATATAATAATGTAAGCAAACATAGCCTGTATAATATATATGTACTACGCAATGCGTATTAGTGAGAGTTGCTATATGCTCCAGCGAGGATCACGAACGAGCATTAAACTGTTTTTTTCCTCATGAAATATTATGTGGAATGTATTATAATTATATAATAATCTCTCTACCTCACTCTTAAAAATACACACACACACCCACCCACACCTACATGTATGATGGTTTTCAAACGAATAATGTTTCTCTACAGCCTACCACGACGAGGAACAACAAAAATAATAAAAATCCAAGCGTAAACCAGCCGCCCGCGCCGCGCCGGAAGTACGGACGAGAGCAAAGCGCCGCCGCCAAACGATGCCAAAACAAATTAAAAAAAAACTTTTAAATAAACGTGCGCAATGTAAATATTTGGCAAAACTGAAAGAAATATATACACACGTGCGTGTAGGTAGATGTACGTTATTTACGTGTACCTACAACATAATAATAAAAAATGTTCGTTTTAGTTTTTACCATTTTTTATTTTTTTATTTTCGTATTTTATTGTTTTTATTATTTAATTTGTCAGATACGTGAATAAAACGATACCATAGACAAACATTAAACACAATAACCCTTTAAAAAACTAACACGTACTGTTGTACCTACCTATTATACCAAATATAACATCATCATGCACACTAATAATCAAATAGTACAATTATTATGGTTATAACCTATAATATAAACCACCCATAATATGTGTGGCTAGGGGGTGCCTAGCACCCTCAAATATTTTGTTAGCTGCCTAATAACATGATTAATCAAGCGAGCTAGCTAGTGTATTAATTTCTATAATGCAGCGAACTGCGTAATTCTCATACGCTAACAAATAGATTTCAAAAATTACATTTAGCACATAATCGTTCTTAAAATAACTGTAGAATATCCAAAAAAAAATTTCAAAAAAAAGTGTGGCAAGTGTATTTAGACTCATGCTTGATTTTAAGTATGATTTTTTCCAATCAATCGTACTTTTATTCCCAAGCAATAGTACTAATTGTGTACTTTTTTTACGTCGTAAAGGACGCAATAGTTCTTGCAGTACAATATTCTGATTAGATGCTTAATTAATTTTAAATTGCCAATTATATTATAACTAATTTAATTATTTTGAACGTACCTATTGAGAAACACGATCCCATCATAGTTTACAATCAACTGTACAAAAACGTAACATAATATAATTTTTATAACTACCAACAAAAATATAATTTGTGTGACTACAAACATAATGTACTTTTCCACACTTATCTATTGTACAAAACTAAAATTATTGACCAATATTATATTAAATTAGCTAAAAAATTGAACAAAAAATAAAACAATTAAAAACGTTAAATAAAAAAACCGTTTTTGTTTCTCTTTGGACTGATTATAAATTAATTTCGAATAACTTTTTAATTAGATACGAGTAAAAAAATATTTTATATTCTAGTAAAAATGTAAAATGTTTTTTGTTCAAACAGCTTTACATTTTATAATTGCAATAGTTGAACATCTACTGTGTAAATGAAGGGTTCTATACATCTTTTTAATTTTTGTTATTTGAAAAATATCATATTTTGAAATTGTTCTCGTTTTTCTTACAACTAAAAATATTTGTTTTTAAAATTAAATATTTAAATTTGTTCGTATGTTAAAAACCTCTCTTTTATTATTTAAATAAAAACATTTGGGTAAACATATCATTAATGCTCGTAAACTAAATTTTAATTTTTAAAAATATTCAACTTCATTGCATAATATAGGTACCTATGTACGTAACTTAATGTGAATATTCATAATACTATAAATTTATATTATACACTATAATAATAGGCACTAGAAAAATGTTAGTTTTGAAACATTAATGAGAAAGGATGAAATTATCTTATGTTCGAAGAAGAATACATATTATTTTGTTTCAATTAAATACGAGAATTGGATAGAAAAAAAATTAAGAAAGATATGTCGAATCGAGATCAGTTTATAGTTTATACTACGTTATAATATTATAAATAATTAAAACTAATAATGATATTTTTGTATTTTAGATTCTGAGCAGAGCGAGGAAGCTATTGTTTTTACAATGTTGTTTATTTTTTATTTTTTTATTCTTTTTATATCCTGTATACAAAATTTCTTCCAGAAGGAGTGTTTCGATTTCAACATATAGTACCTTATCTTTTAGCAAATTGGATCAAGATTGTACTTTAGAGAGGTCATTTTTCGATTTTCTCAATAGTTATTTAATGCCACGGGATAAACTACTGACAAATAACGAAAAACCATTTAAAATGGGATTTTAATTTCTAACGCTTTGTTTATCACCATAGAAACGAATAAAAAGTTATAATATTTTAATATTAATTCAACTTACAGGATAAAATAAATAATAACAAAATATAAAATATCCAAAATGACAAACCGTCTCCGCTCAGAATCGTTTTTCTTATACAATTATATTATATCATTGAATTCAAGTCTAATACAACCAATATACAATGAACCACTTGTAATCTACTGTACAGCAGAGTGACATCCACTTACCTGCTTTTTTTAATTAATTATTTGACAAAATGAATAACATAATGAAGTTCAATTATCTCAGATACATAGGTATTAGTTTTTTAATTACGCCACACGAATATTGAAATATACTGAAATATATCAGTATTTAAAATTATTATTATTTCAAATCAGAATATAAAATGCAATGTATAAAACTGTTTTATTTTTATTGTTATTTATGCAGACCTGAATACATGACCAACACAGCTTTCACAACACACGAAGAGACACAAAATATTTTCAGAGAGTAGCTAAAGTTAAGAATTTACAATAAATATTTAGGTTTATAGTAGTAGCTATAAATTATAATGAATGGTTTAAGTGAAATAATAATAAAAACATGTACATATTTACATTTAGTTATATGTTATATCCATATTTTCAATTTTGAGCGTTGCGATAAATATATTGACTACACAATGACGTATTTTGTTTTTTAATTTTTTAATTTCTTTTTGTATTTTTGTGACTTACGAGTAAAGAAACTTTTTAGT
Source organism: Acyrthosiphon pisum (assembly GCF_005508785.2). NCBI lineage: Eukaryota > Metazoa > Arthropoda > Insecta > Hemiptera > Aphididae > Acyrthosiphon > Acyrthosiphon pisum. Next base: position 21,335,173 of record NC_042494.1, on the reverse strand, counting down.
TTTTATAGTACAAAAAAAGTATTATTAATTATTTATTATTTATTTTGATTATTAAATATAATCTCTATATTATAAGGTTGACTGACCGTCAGTTCAATTATAAGGTGACTGACTGAATAATCTATCAACGCACAGCCCAAACCACTGGATGGATTGGGCTGAAACGTGGCATACAGATAGCTATTATGACGTAGGCGCTCTCTAAGAAAGGGTTTTAGAAATTTAACCGGTAAAGGTGCAAATAAGGGGTTATAGGAATACAATAATGGCGTCATATGTCAATTAAAATACTATAAAACTCCACAGTTTTAGCATTAGATTAATTTTACACTAAATTACATACGTATGAACTTTAAATTTGGAATTTTGGTTCCACTAATACTCCAAATGTGCTTTCAAATTGCTTATTTCATTCCATGGCATACGTTTTATTTGGCACGCATGAAAATCATCGAGATATTCGAATGAGATTATAGTTACTTGGTGATTGCTGATTGGGTATTATAAAAAGATTTTTACATTGGCGATCTTTCTTCTTAATGTGCATAGTTGGCATAATATATTGCCTACGTATAGGTTGCACTTATTGTGCTATTATTTGTAGCTCATCGTCATGTCCGGAATTCACCGCAGGTGGATTGCTTAACCGTTACACTGTTTACATATTGTCCTCGGATTGCCTAAATTGATTGAATTGCACGTAAATCGATTTTCATTTGAGGTGATTAGCTGTCTTGCTAGACACTCAACTTCGGTTTTTGATTTTACACTTTTTATATACAAAAAAGTACCGGATATTGTCAGCACAAAAATTATTCAATCCACCACGCCGTATGAATATTGCACAAATGTTTAAAAAAAAAAATAAATCTTTGACCGGGCAACGCCGGGGGACAGCTAATCAAATATAAAAGGAAAAAAGTGTAGATAATAGATATTTGTAATATTATTTAGCAATCGATTTGTTCTTGGTTAAGTTATATTAATATTAATATTATATTTATATTGATATGCGTTTTTAAAAGTAGTTTTTTCCCCTTCCGAGAATTTCAAATGTCCACGAATGTGTTCGACAATTTATTATGTCTTAATTTTTATAACAAAATTTCAATTATAAAATATATACTTAAATAATAATATGTAAAAAAAATAATACAATACTCTACAATATGTTAGTTTATTGATAGATACATAAAACAAATATGTTGATGCAAACAACCTACTCAAAAAAAAGGTTAAAACTTATTTACTCAAAAAGAAACTTCATTAATAAGCAAAAATGGTACTCATATATGTCATTTTGGACGCTTTAAAAGACAATGACAAAACAAACTGTGTGATAAAATATTTTTAAAGTGCGTACCACTTTATAGTAGTGGATTTAAGTTATACACATAAATCTATTTACCATACAACATCGCACTTTTCACTGGTAATAATATTAGCAAAGCCACTGCCAGTGGGTGGGCTGTCAATTGTAATTCAATGGTATACTGTTTTACAATGTGAACTGGACATAAATCGACAAAAAGACGACGATGGTGGTCGAAGGTCGATGAAACGCGCAACCGTAGGTATTCGATACCTATTATTATCTGCTTTTTTTCTCACACTTCGATATTAAAGGCGCGATTCTCTAATAATCCACCAAGATAAATGTATAAAAGATTTTGTGGGTATATATATTTTTTCCGGGTAAAAAACAATCACAACAATCGTACGAGCGTTGTCGTCGTTTAATTTCGCCATCGCCGGATTCCAAAGCAGGATATTATATTGGAAAATCGGTACACATTGCTGGGCGAGAATAGCGACTTTTAGGGCGGAGTGGTCGGGGTGGTAGTGCATAGGTCGTTTGTATAATATAACATGACGTAGAAAATACAATAATATTAATATCCATGCGTGTGTATAGCCATGGAAAGTCAACTGCGTTTACGATGATTCAATTTGCGAGCCGAACAACGTAATTAAGGAGCGGACGTCCCGGAGAATAATAAGGTCGGTAATATATACCAACGAGATAATAATATGGATATAGGTGTGATTCGAGTTCCAAGAAGATCAGTCGGGGTCCTAATAAGTCGGGATCGCGACCTTCTCATCCCATTAGTGCTGTAAACACAGTCGTTAATTAATGACGAAGCCTCACCTCTGCCCCTATCGAAAACCGTTCACACCCCCCACACGTATCATCAACTCCCTTCATAATACAGCTGCGTTATCGTTGTATATAGTCGTTGTGGCTAATTAAATTTTGAAACCTTTTGCCTGCACGCGAACGCTATAGAAACTACTTCGTGGTACACAAACCCACCTACCTTTTTGCCGTCTGCCAAAGCTATATGTACCTACCGTTCCGCGGTGTTGCCAGTGGTAAAGAACTCACGACGGTTGTATATATATAAATGTAATATTAAATATTTATATTGATTCACCAAGAGTGCTCACCCCTTTTTTCTTCAATAATGTAGTTATACGAATTCTGATTTTTGCAATTTTTACCAAATTTTACTCAAAGACCATATTATAATTATCAAATTCTTTAATTTTTTGTGTTACTTAAGAAGTGTGTTGTGGTGTTATAAACTTCTGGTTTTAAAATAAGAACCCCCATTTTTTTTGGTATTTTGACGTCCCCCCTCTCCCGCGCCTTTTCCCATCTTAGGATTTTAGCGGTACTGATTGTTTCCCCCCTGAATCAGTACATATTTTTTTACACATAATAATATGTTGGAAAATAGGTTCTTTCATTTTGTCCGAAATATATGACCATCATATCGGTATCTATGGACTAGTGATGGTCAAACCAAGACCAAGACCAAGACTATGGCAGTCTTGGTCTTGGTCTTGGTCTTGCAGACCCGTTTATAGTCTTGGTCTTGGTCTTGGTCTTGCACCCCAAGTCTTGGTCTTGCTGCAAGACTCTTGCAATATTAAAAAAAAAATGTTTTCCCTATTTATGCTATGAGTTTGTAGAATTTGTTAATTGTTATTTGTTTATTATCTCTAAGATATAATTATATTAGTACATAGTTATATCAGTTATATATATAGAGAGAGAGAGCTTATCTTATATATAAAATTCTAACATAACAGTTATTTCATTTTGCACTTTTTTTAAAAAAATATTATGTTTATTGTTTTCATAATAATAATAAACTTTTTATAAATGTATTTTGTAAGTTTCTATTCAATAAAGTTACTTGTCAATCTAGATTGTGCAGCT